>NC_085090.1:2951728-3119228 GCF_963422355.1 Corticium candelabrum
TGGCCTTGCCAGTACTGGCGGCACCGATTTGGAAGCTGTGGCCAGTAAACCTTGAGCAATCTAAAGCCTGCTGACAACAACGCCCGCTGCACCTCTTGCACCAGTCTGAAGCGGGATAGAGGACAGCCGTCGCTGAAGATGAACAGCGGCCCCGAACGAGTGCGCCCGACAGCCATGTATGCCAAAAGCAATGATATCGGCAACTGTTGAGCTGAACTTTGGATATAGTCTGAGTATGAGGGTACTAGGGCAAGAAGTCTCTTTCTTCATATACTTTATTGAATGAGAGCTCGCTTTAGATCTGAAGGTGGGCATTGTTTTGACAACTGTGTTTTGTCGGCTTCTTTGCTGATGTTGGCAGTGGCGAACAGTTTTAAAAAGAATTCTTTTTCCAGAAATTTGAGTGCCTCGTGTTACCCGGTATGTTGTTTTTGAAGTCTTCTCAAAGTCGTCAATCCACTGGACTGCTTTGGTTTGGTCTTCTGTATTTATCCATGCTTGCAAACTAAAGGTTTGGAGGGGGAGGGGAGAGGGAGAGGGAGAAGGAAAGGGAAAAGGAGAGGGAGAGGGAGAGAGAGGAGAGTCGCCACTGCTTTCGAATACACGTACAACATCGCCTGCCTATAGAACAGCCTAGTTAGGAGTTTTGCTGCCCGAATGAGATTGGCTGTGCGAGTCTCAAGAGTGATCATGACACATGTACAGTGATTTGTTTATTTTCCTTCAAATATCGACTGTGACGGCAAGAAAATTAATTTGCTGCTCTAGTTGAAACAATGTCGAAATTATTAATGAAATCAGAGAGGAGTAAAGAATACAACTGGAATGACTAACCTAGTTAATTCTGTCAGTGTGCTATGAAAATTGTAATTCACTGGATAGATTGAGAAAGGGAGAATGGAATGTCAACACTGTAAACACTGTGCTCCTGAAAGTATAGATGCATTTCTTTTATGTCTTTCATTGATGTGTAAGACTAGTGCAAGAGTAGCTATCAATCAACTGGTGTGACTTTCTATCTAATGAATTAGTTGCATTGTTAACAAAAGGTGCTCTAGTAATTAGCGTTTCTTAGTTAATACTTATTGTGTCTTTGAAATCAAATTCAATAATTGTTCATTGGCAAAACTCTAACTAATGCACAAGACAGGAAGTATAAAGGCAGCATAAAATCTTAGATGGAGAAACGTATAAATATGAGCTCTTCGACTATCTAGTTGATAGTGTAATTACCAAATAGAAAATGAAAATACATGTACGAAGATATATGTATGACGTAGACAACTTCCACAAGTACGTGAAACTAAAACCAGAGTTAGTGTCCCGTCTGTTCTTGCAGCAGTCATTTCGAGCTCATGGCTGTCATCCGCGATCGTTTTGATTTGTTCAAGCTCTTAATTGTCGGCGACACAAGTAAGAGCTCGTCAAAGTACCTATAGTTTATGCCGAAGTGATGTCAAGTGACTTTCCGTTTTACATAAAGATGTCGGAAAAAGCAGCATTTTTGGCAGATTCGCTGGCAGTGATCCGTGCCGTAAGAAAGTCATGTCAATACAACTATCATGATGAAAGTTGATCTTATCTCCTAGAACCGCCGAGCACGATCACATGCGACATTAGAAGTCGGTGTATTGAAGTAGATGGTAAGTCAGTGCAACTGGAAATTTGGGATACCGCAGGCCAAGAGCGATTTGGAGCTTTGACGACATCGTAAGACATCATTGCATGCATATACAGCATGAAAATATATCTATGGTTGTTTTGTGTATATACTAGCGTGTACCACAAAACGAGCGGCTTCATTGTCGTATATGATATCAGCAATGACAATAGTTTCAATAATGTACGACGTTGGTTACACGAAATTGATCAACATTGCGATACTCCTAATCCTACTCGAATACTGGGTGAGACATGAATAGTATAGCATATAAATTAATTAAGTTGTTGCATAGGAAATTATATCTAAGTTTCTGATTCTGTTTGCAGTTGGAAATAAGTGTGATCTGCCTGAAGTAATGAGAGTAGTTGCGAGAGAGGATGCTGTAATGTTTGCAACGAAAATTGGCATTCAACTGTTTGAAACGAGTGCTACAGAAAATATCAACATTGAGGATGTATAGTGATATGAATCGTGTTGTAGATACACTGAGTCAGTGTTCTACTTAATTAATTTGTGTTTCCTTTTCTCCACTAGGTGTTCGTTGAAATTACTAGACTAATGTTGCAACGACATAAGAATGGGGTTCGGACGGAAAGAGAAAGTGCTACAATTAACGTTCAGAATCGGTCGAGTCGTAGAAAGTGTTCATGCTAATGACTACGTTTGATAGAAATGAATTTTGTAAAATCTTGATTCTGTATTGTGGAGTGGTATTGTTATACCGTGTTTATGGTATATATATAGAATGCAATGGACTCTAGATAGTGCATAGGCCTTATATTACGTAGGTCAGTCTAGTATGGAAATTGACTACCTGCCTCGATTGTAGATTGAAGTGATGTTCGATTTCGAATTCTAAAATTCAATGACTAGTGATGCTGTCAGTATCTAAAGGACTCTGGGTTCGATCATGTATGTGGTACAGTTGCTGCAAGAAAGCTAGGACAATAGTAAACAAAACTATACAAAGTGCTTTGCCGTCAAGTCCTAGACGGAGAGAGAGAGCATGTTGAAGGTGTGTGTGTGTGTGTGTGTGTGTGTGTGTGTGTGTGTGTGTGTGTGTGTGTGTGTGTGTGTGTGTGTGTGTGTGTGTGTGTGTGTGTCACTGTGTGTGTGTGTGTGTGTGTGTGTGTGTGTGTGTGTGTGTGTGTGTGTGTGTGTGTGTGTGTGTGTGTGTGTGTGTGTGTCACTGTGTGTGTGTGTGTGTGTGTGTGTGTGTGTGTGTGTGTGTGTGTGTGTGTGTGTCACTGTGTGTGTGCGTGCGTGCGTGCGTACGCGCGCGTGTAACCAGACACTGCTATGATGAGACATATAGTGACGTCATCGAAATACATCACGTGCTCTTGCATCATTCCCATCATGTCCATTGAAGTGACTCCGGAGCTTCAACAACAAGCCGAACAGGTCTGGTGAGATGTCAGCGACGTTACGAAATTGTGTTTTGAGAGCTAAATGTGAAGGTGGTGGCCAGAGCTCGCCAGACGTTTCGTTCTGGACGCACAAAGGCCATTTCGTTCAGAAAGACTCAACTGCGTGCATTGTACCGCTTTATGACAGAGCAAGAAGCGGCAATAAAACAGGCTCTATATGACGACCTACACAAGGTAATTTTACGTAAGTACCGGATGTCCTGCTATGGACACACTTGCCTAAAAAATTTCAGCGCAATTCTTTTTCAGTTTTTTAGTAAGCTAAGCATGTAGTCTTTCTTTTCTCACAATATACTTATAGCTTCAGAATCGTGGATGTGATGATTACTTCAGCCCTTTGAAACGGGACTTTGTAAGAGTCACGTGACGTAGAGATCAACGACGCCTTGACTTACCTCTAGTCTGTGACTATGTGTGGATGTGTGGCAGACTGTGGGTCACTCTCAGGAATGTGTCACGCTTTTAGTGCAGTCCTATCACCGAGCAGTATTCGCGATTTGGCATACATTAGGGGCAGAGACAATGAATGAAGTTCCAGTCAGATCTGGGAAACGTTCATAAAAGAGTTTCTTACCAGAACAGTCTAATTTGTGATTGCTTCGTCTTGTCAGAAATAGACAACAACACAGACCTATCTACAACTGCTAATGCAAAATCAATCACTTGCTATCATTGCATAGACATTTTATGGGAACTTGACATTGTGTGATATCTCTCGTGACTGTACATGTACTTTGATCACTACGGGGTATATGTGGACTTTGTGTTCATTTGAAACGACAGTTGCTTTGTATGACTTTACAAGTAGAATACTTAGTTTAGAAGAAAAATTGCATCTAAACTCGCAATTCTTCATGACAATCCTATCGTGGGTTTCATAAAGCTCTTAGCTGTGGAAGCCAAAGTGTAAGCACAACTGTAATTGCTACTTTATAAGTGTAGATGCTGAGGCAGTTGTGCACAGATGTGTGCATTTATTCATTTTGATAGATACCATAGCCTTGTGTACACTAGAACCAGTTCAACTGAACCAGAGTTGAAAATGCATTGGATCTGTGACAGAACTGCTTTCAAGGGCCACTGCAGTGCAAGACTGATAATTTATTTTAATTAATTTTTATCAGACTGTTTACACTTGTGCATTAGACGGGTTGGTGTTTAGCAGAAGTAGACTTGGAATAGTAGTGTGCGTTACCAGGTTTAGGTCACGATGTTTTGCGCATGGACAGAAGACAAAGTTAATTTTTGTCTGGTACATGGTCAGACATATTGTACTTCAAGTATATATATATATAGCATGGGTGAAGTTGGTGGGTGATATTGGTCTGGGCACTAGTCATTTAGATTCAAAGAATGTATAGAGGTTTCATACCACCTTCTGACACGCATTAGCTAAATCGGTTTCAATATTTGTTGGCAATCCTTACTACAGTGTTTCTCTTGACAAGAAACCAACTTAAACCTGTTTGAAACTTTTTAATGCTTTTGTGTAAACAAGCCTCATTAAACAATGACTGCTGAAGCTTCTAGTGTTAGCAACTAGGTATAGTGTGGTTGCACAAGATCTAAAATTGTGCTTGTTTGAAAATTAAATTAAAAAAGTGTGTCTTAAAATGTTGTTAAACCTCAACTTCTAACCACTAGCTTTTCTTAGTGTATCTAACAACTGATCGTATAATACTTGTTTCACAGACATACGCACGTGCATGCACACACACACACACACATACACACACACACACACACACACACACACACACACATGCACACACACACGTTCACACGAACATATACAGACACCAACACACACACACACACACACACACACACACACACACACACACACACACACACACACACACACACACATGCACACACACACGTTCACACGAACATATACAGACACCAACACACACACACACACACACACACACACACACGCGCACACACACACACACACACACACACACACACACACACACACACACACACCCCACTACACACGCACTTGCATGCATGACACAACAAAGTTTGTCTGTCTGTTGGTAAATGTGTAATTTTGTGAGTCTAACAAATTGTTTTGTTTTAAGTCTGATGCTGAAGCCCAATTGATGGAACTAGACACAGTGATGTCGGACATTGCAGATCACGTAGAGAATCTTGATAAATGGACAAAACCACAACCAACCCAGAAAGGAATGGCCTTTTTGTTAGATAAGACTGAGATTGTCTACGAACCGTATGGAGTGGTTCTTATTATTGGAGCGTGGAACTATCCATTTCAACTGACTTTGTGGCCACTCTTGGGGGCTATTGCAGCTGGTAATTGTGCTGTTTTGAAGCCAAGCGAGGTTGCTGGTCACACGTCAGAACTTCTTGAGAAGGAGCTACCTCAATATCTGGATAAGGTGAATGGCAATAGTGTCTAGGGGAGGGAAGAGATACACCTGCATGATATCAATGATTGTTGTTGAGTTACATACATACATACAGGCAGACAGACAGACAGACAGACAGATAGATATTTGAACAAGCAAGCAAAGAGTGCAAGAGAAGGAAGACGAAATGAGACTGACTTCAAGACCAAGTGACGATCAATTATTTCAGTGACTGTACAGCATTTCAATGCAAAAGTCGTCTCAGACGAACTCATTAGCATAGCGAGATTAGAACATTGAAATGTAGTGTGTGCAGTGTCATTTATTATGCTTTAGGACGATAGTGGTCTTGTTGTGTTAGGTTGCTCATGGTGTAAACGTTTGATTTAAATGGAAAATATATGTATTGAGACTGACAGACATACTGACAGAAAGAGACAGCCACTGTGTGGAGAATAACGGTTGGATATAGGGCAATGTCCCACCAAGTGTATTGTTTGTCCGACCAAATATTGCATCAGTGTTGGAATGTGTTTGGACAAAACATCCATTGGTACGCATGATAGTGTAAACCTTGACTCTTAGCAAGTGATGGCCTTTCCAATGACGTCACTCCTTATTTGATGAACTTAGGTGCCTCCTAGCATGCTTTATTCAGAGAAAACCTCACCTGCTTATAATGCTACTTTTTCCTTGGAAGTTGGTTGTAAAATTGAATTGCATGCAAAATGGCTGCAGTAGGGAAGGCACTTAGGTATACAGGTAACATTATACAAGAATGTCCTACCTAGGCTCAGTCTGTCCTAGCCAAAATAATTCACTATTTCCACACTGGACAGACAGACAGAATGAGACAGACAGAGAGGTAAACAGACAGTTGGGCAGACAGATGAAAGGACAGGCAGACGGACAAACTGACTGACAGTCAGATAGTCGGACAGACAGACAGACAGACAGACAGACAGACAGACAGCACACACAGAGATAAACAGACAGATAGGCAGACAGATGAAAGGACAGACAGACGAACAAACTGACTAACAGACAGACAGACCGACCGAAACAGACAGATGGACAGACAGATGAAAGGATAAACAGACAGAAAGATGGACAGACAGACAGACAGACAGACAGACAGAGAGATAAGCTGATGCACACGGACACACAATAGAGAGGGATTGAGACAGCAACTCCAACTGATTGATCGAGGGATGATTATACTATCTGACAGTTTTCTGTTATCTGTTTCATCTTAGATCTAGTCTTTTCGTTTTGTATCATAGGATTGTTTTCATGTTGTGGCCGGTGATGCAAGAATTACAACTGCTCTGCTTCAACAACGGTTTGACTACATCTTTTACACAGGATCGTCACAAGTTGGAAAGGTCGTTTTGCAAGCTGCTGCGAAGCACATCACACCTGTTACACTGGAGCTAGGAGGAAAAGGGTAAATAATGACTCAAAGTTAAGATGACATAGTTTGTTGATATCAGCATGTTGTAGACCGTGCATTGTCGACTCTGATTGTGACATTACGGTTGTCGCTCGACGCATATTGTTTGGCAAGTTCCTGAATGCTGGACAAGTGAGTTTTATTGATTACATGTGTTAAGTAAATAGATTATTTTAGTTAATTTTTTTATCATATTTAACCAACATTTGATAATACTTTAATTAAAATTGACTAGACGTTTTCAAGTCAATCGGAAAGCATGGGTATTAGCTCCACCCCCATTTACAAAGATGTCAGTGAAATGCATATATGATATGTGCCAGTTTTCTCGTCACTAGTGGAACAAAAAGAATGTGCTAAAACACGTGGAGTGTTCACAGGGAGAGGACTGGGTACGAGTCTAATGTACTGTGCATGCCAATGCACTGTAAGCTTCAACTTGTAGCTAAGAAATCCTCTTGGGTTAGAACTGGCAAGGTTGACATGTAGCCATATATGCAGATGAAGTGCAACAGCAGCTGTTGCTTCATGTGTGCACCACACGGCTAAAAGTGCGCATACGGGAGGATAGGTTGCTGACCTGGATGTCGGTAAATCGAGAAAGATTTCTGTACGCCTGTGCATCGTTGTGCTCACTAGCGTGTGTTGTTGTTGTTGTATCAAGAGGCGAACTACCACGTTTTGTATGCTTGGACTTTGTTTCACACTATGTACGTCATTCTATTGTGATGTTGTTATATTGTGGCGTCATTATGTTGAGGGTTGTCTGTATATGAATGTGTAAATTATCCGTTCATCTGGGTATAGTTCTCCCAGAATAAGTCTATCGAAACGGCCAGTGACGTGTTGCTATGGAGGCACTCACTGCTCAGTTCTTTTGTCAGTTTGAATAGCCGATTTGGACTCTCTGTTCACTGGTACAGTAGCACTATCTCTAGAACGATATCCTGGTGTGGCATCAATATTTCCATATAAAGGTAATATCCTTATAGAGGTAAACCCCTCTTTTAATGATTAATTGATCGAAATATTGAAAGCCTCTAGACTTGGACAGTGCATCACACATTTTTGATTGAACAGTGAGAATGCTACGTAATTACAGACAAGAATGAAAGGGAGCACTAACAATTCTGAACCTTAGGTGACGAGAAATTGACTTCTTACCAGTTCCGGGTACTTTGGTTATACAGTAGAATTAACAATGTGCTTCCGAATGCACTGCAAAGCAGGAAACTTGCCTATGCGTGTGTTCTTTTGATTGATTTTAGCCTCAACAACGAGGCACAGGTACGTACTCCCAATGGCAACAATGCGTAGGGTTAACAACACCTAACAGTTGCTGCACATCAGTAGACACAAGCATCCCAACACTTGTTTATACAGATGGCTGCAAAGGGGCAGGCAGTCTTATCACCAACCGGTAAATAACTTTCGCACGGCGTTTTGTCGCTGGTTAACTTCTCTCTGTTCACTTATTCTTCGTTCGCTATGACCTTTGAAGGTACACTCAAAAGTCATGATCAGTAATCAAAATTGGAACGTCCTGCATGACTCCACCTAGACTAGCGGACAAGCTCTAACAGCCATATGTCGAGGTTACACGAGCAGTACACTGTACACTGTACCAGTGAACAGATGCTATTCATTCCAAAGTTGTTTACATGGTTGTTTTCGTCGAGTTGGTATTTTCATTGAGTCGGTCGTGTGCTACTTCCGGTGAGACGACTACTATAACCCTCGCTATGCTTAGGGTTAACAACATGTATACTGTATACCTGATCACCTTTCAGCTAACCAGTGGTTGACACCCGCCACATGCAGTGTCAACAGGAGAATGTGTGTGATAGAGGCAATAGTGATGCTTATGTACCCTGCAGTAGCGTTGGTGCCAGACCGCTTTTTGTATGTGAGGTGGTGGGGAGCGAGCAAAAATGCAAAGTGAAAGTCAACTGCAGTAGCACTACCCCTATAACGATAAGAAATATACTTCGGAGCAACAAAAGAAATCACAATAACGGTAATATCGTTATGGAATTATTGTTATAAATGTAGAGCATTGTATTACGGAGTATCGGCGTAATATGGTTTATTCATAAATTATTGTAATAAGTGTAATACAGGGCTCTACCGAAGGTGGTCGGAGGTGGTCGGGCCCGACCATCGCTCAACAAACACCGATCATCACTCCACATGTTCCTACCACCGCTATATATTTTAGCTAGTGTTATACTTGCTCCAAGCAGCTGAGCATTGGAAGGTTAGCAGTTTGTTGAAAGGTGAGTACTTTGTTCACATGGTGACACGGCCGCAAACTGGCCCTGTTATGATACAATCCGACAGCGTAGTCATGTGACACGCGAGTGCTGCACGGAGGAGCGAGGTGGACACCTGGGGCAGAGCCCTCTGACGAGGCTATAGATTGTGTACGCAACACCCTGAAATAGACCACGCCCTTAATGCAGCCAATACCCAACCACCACTCATCCTGAGCAAACACTGATAATATCGTTATATAGGTTTATCGATATAGGAGTAGTGCTACTGTAGCCCATTTGTCTAATGTTACCTAATGGTAATAGTTGTAAAAACAAAATAAATTGTGGGCACAGATGTCTGAGCCAAATATACAACAGATTTTCTTCTTGTGGCCTAATGGTGGTTGGATTGACAGACAGACTTAATCATACAACAAACAAACGAACATATTGACAACAGATGACTAATTATAAGTGAGTGACAAATAGGTAATTACAGATTAACAACAAGTAGATTAATTGATATGCAAGGAACTCAAAGATGTTATGTAATGGTTGTCCATTGTGTCATTACAGACATGCATCGCTCCCGATTACGTTCTGTGCGATCATGAAACGCAAGACAAGCTAGTGGAAGCTATGCGGGCTCCACTAGTTGAATTCTACGGCAAGGTTAGTGTTGGAGTCAGCACAACACGTTTGTGGTTGCATTGTGGGCATGTGTGTTTATCCATAGAATCCTAAAGAGTCACAACACTTTGGCCGAATTGTCAACAAGAGACACTTTGAGTAAGCAAACTATTTGGTATATTATTTACAGATTATGTGCAACATTCTTTTATGTGTTTGTTTGTTTACTAATTTGACGGACGATTATTTAATAATTATTACCAGCTTCTTGTGGCTACCACCATGCTTGAGTACTTGCTAAATGTCACTCAGTGGCATACTCCTGTTGGTTTGTTGTGCTCGTTTGTCATTTTCTTATCTATTTGTTGATGTTGTATCTGTCTGGTTGTCTGTCTCTTTGTTGATTGTTTGTATCTTTGTTCTCATTTGTTTGTCTTTCTGTTTTCCTTTGTTTCTTTGTTTGTTCGTTTGTCAGTCAGTGTGCCTGTATGTTTGCCTCTTCTTTCTTGTCTGGTCATTCTTTGTTTTGCTTGTCTCTCTGACTCTTGGTTATTTGTTTTTGTTTGTAATAACAACTATTGTCTTTCTTGTCTGTTGTGCAACATGTCTTTGTGTACGCAGCTGAAATCCATCAGTTATAGTATATAAACTATTTTCTCTTGCAGACGTGTAAAGAAATTGTTGGATTCTAACAAGGTTGTAATCGGAGGAGAAACGGATGAAGAGACGTTGTACATTGCACCCACAATCCTTGCCAACGTGTCTCCTGATGATGACATTATGAAAGAGGAAAATGAGGTACAGTAGTAAACTGTTATCTGCAGTAGTGGAGTGTGTGGTCATTTGTCTGGCTATTATCCTTCTTTCTGTGTGCCATTTGTTTATGTCTAGTCTGTTTGTGTATTTAGTTGTCAATGTGTGTAGTGTTTACTTTGTCATTGTTTGATTGCCCTCTGTTAATTACCTTCTTTTACTGCAAATGCACTACAAGCCAATGCATGTGACTACAAAGGATTGGCTGGGGTCCCCTACCTGGGGGTTTATGCTGTAGATGTACTTGCAGTTGTGTATTTGTTGTCTAATCGGCGATGGTTAGGTATATCAGCTGCAGATCAAGTGTGTCATGTTAACATGTGTTTGTAGTCTTTATTGAGAATACATTAGTAATAAAAATTATTACTAGTAAATGCTGGGTTAGCATTGTGTTAGGTGAGCATGGTGTCTTACATGGAGTCTTACTTATTTGCACAACAATGGTTGCATCTTTAGGTAGCAATATTTTCTGTCAAACAAAATGCGGGAACTCAGAATCAGACTGTCAGGTGCTCTTCTTCTGGCTTTGTCTGTCATTCTTTGTTCATGCATGGATTGTTTACTGAGATAGTCGCATAACAATGGTCGCGTAGTCATGTGATAATGGTTGCGTAGCAATAATTTGTGTCAAACTAATCCGCGGAAACTCAAAAAACAGACTTTTCTCTTTTGTTAGTTTTTCCTTTTCATTCCATTTGTCATGCATCAGTCTCCTTTGCTCTTTAGTCGCGTATGGAAGCGAAATCGAGAGTCGTTTCACTTTTCTAGCTGAGAAATTGTAATTGTTTCGAGCCCTTGAAAGGGGACCCTTGATTCAACTTTTAGTGCATGTGTTACGGAGTCAAAATTGCATTCATCTGGCATCGTCGTTTTGTCGATTGGATTCTTTGTTTTGCCATAAATTCATATGACAATATATATATATATATATATATATATATATATATATATATATATATATATATATATGTATGTATGTATATCTAGCTATGACATGGATTCTTTTAATATAGTTTAAAAAATTAAAAAAAAAATATATATATATATATATATATATATATATATATATTGGCGAGCGAAGCGAGCCTCTCTCTTGTCATGTCAATTGAGCTTGTACCCTGAAGCATTGAAACACAATTGCTGTGGATCCAATTCCAACTGACTCAAACATGTCAACATACCGATGCCGAGTATTTCTATTATGTTTTTGGGTACTGCACTTTCATTATCAAAACGAGATTCAAGACGATTTTTCTCACATTTATATTTTGAGTTAAAATTGGATTGTGTAGAATTTCTCGTACTTGAAGTACACACATTTGAGCAGGCCACTTCAATGTATTTTTCGTATACAGTATTTCTTCGAATAGTAGCTGCAGCCTTTATTTTTAACAATGTTACGAAACTGCGGCTTGTATTCGAGGGCGACCTCTATTTTTAAGTCTGTACGTCACACCGCAACATGTTGGTACTTGAACATCACGTTTCTTTCTGTTGACATAACTGGACACTTTTGAAGGTGCCAACACGGCAGGTTGACCTGTAAATGCCACAACTATTATGTTATCTGCATGATGCTAGACGCACATGTGCTGAGAACCACGTGGAAAGTAACCTGAACTAGTTACTAGACAAGTGCGTGTGATAGGATGAGATTGATGAGGAAGCATCAAAGCATGTGATATGTATTTGGCCAGTAACTTTGTAGACTAGTTCGGTCTCTATTTTCAACAAGTTTCTTCAGCTGTGTCTTCTAAACGAGGGCGACCACTATTCGAAGAAACACGGTAATAGTCTGATAAAATCGCTCTATAGATGAAATAGTATTGGGAGGAATGTATTGATGAGCTGTTGTTTCGAGCATTGGTGGCCTTGTAGGTGCACCGGCTGCAGTTGTGATTACTCAAGTCAAATTTAAGCTTGTCGTCTTCATCCAGTAGCTCGATTGTTTACAATGTTACATACATACATACATACATATATATATATATATATATATATATATGAATGGGTGGTGTTAATTTATGGACGCCCACACTCTCACTTAGACCTACTCGATGGATTCTGTTGTAGTCAGTTTCTGTTGTCATTGTGTGTGACTGATTCATTGTTGATTTCTGTATTTATCGATATGCTTGCAAATAATTTGTTATTTGCTTTCACCTGTAACTGTCACATACTCGGTATACGCTACTCTTCCTAATTTTTGAGACTAAGTCTTTTCGAGGCTCCAAAAATATTTGAATTCGAATCTATTCTATCAATCTGATCCAAGGTCTAAACAGTTCAACAACGCTCAGCACACTACTGCAGCTAACCCGGACATGTGGTAATATTTGAGGTTGAAAAATCACTTTGTTATTATCATATAATTTTTATAGTAAATTTTCAAGAAGAGTACTAGTAGTACTCGAAAGCATTGAAAGTAGTAGAGTAGGAGATTGTTGTTTGGTATACATACTGCTGGCTGTGTCTCGTGTGTTTTCAGATGCATGACAAAAGTGTGTCCTCACACACACACACACACACACACACACACACACACACACACACACACACACACACACACACACCCCTCTTCCACCCCGTGAATATCCAGTAGATGAGTAAAGTATCTAGTGGTTTACAGTCATATTACACTGATACCTAGTGATACCATTCGATACGACAGTCACACTGAAAGGGTACCAACATAATGGGATATACATTTAGTATGGGGATGCATACCTCGAAGAACGACAGCTATCGCACCAAAGGATCACATCGATGTCTCTTTTTGGTTACTGATGTTGAGGTAGTAAGGGTCAGCGGTTACAATGGATGGTTTTAGGTACATTATACTTGTTAGTCTATTGCATACAACACACTTTGTAGCTATATGATGCAGTGTTCTAGCCAGGATGTTTTGCCAACCGTCAATATTACGTCATCAAATATAATGACGTCAGATAATGACGTCATCAAATGTTTAATGTTGACATATTTGGCAATAACATCATATTGTTACTTTACCTTTCCCTAGTTGTACTACGTAGAGTCTTATGTATGTATATTAGTTACTGCATGATTGGTAGACTATTCAATATAATAGCCACTCCAGACTTGTCGAATAAACCTCATTGAACATAACATTATTGAACATAACACAGATAGACATATAATACACTAGATTATTACAATTACAAGTTGACGTAAGTTAACTTAATACCGGGATTGTGAGCTGAGCTTTACAAAAGTAAGTTGTGCCTATACGTTGGCTACTGTGACGTCAAACTTAAGAAATGAATACTATTTAATGAATAGTATAGGGATACTACTATGCCTTCAGACCATTTATCCTTCTTTTGACCATAACTAGCTAATACTAGTAGTCTAGTGTAATCATGTGTAAAATCCATACAAATAGCTTTGAGAATTTGTAGCTGCAAGCGTGCTTTGTGAGGGAGGATCACTATGTTTTTATAACCATAATGATTTAGCGAATTGATACATCCAGTTGAGTGGTTATGCTCTAAAGAGATCTGTGAAGGTGTTGGGATTGAAGATAAACAGTAATTAGTAGAACACCTGCTTGCAACAACAGTCTGCAACACCTGCTACAACAACAAAGAGAACACTCCCAAAGATTTTAGATGTCATGAGATTGTTCTTTAGGAATGTTGGGACCATCAAGACCAATAGAGGTAAATGACTTTAAATCCACAATGGATCTTGAAGGAAGACTTCCCACACTAGGTGTGGTAGTCTGTCCATTCCCCCCAACCGTCAATAATTGCTGTTTTTCCTCTCCAAACGTTCTTTCCTTGTTCCAACCGTCAAAGTGACGGTACAGACGGTACTGGTGAGAACACTGTACGATGTATACATAGCATGCATCACGAGGAGTGTACGACTCTTTCGAGATAATGTTTTGTTGTTTGGGACTTGTAACTTGACTTGTCTCAGACTATGTTCAAATTCAATACAGCGAAGGAGTGACCTACCATCCACATTGTTTGGACACTTACAGGCAACTATTTTATGTTGGTGTTTTTGGGTTTTATCTGGTTAATTTCAACAAGTAAATTGTTAACTTAATTATTAAGAGTCTAACTGTATGTCAAGGACCACGTATAATATGTAGGCTGAAGGATAGATACTGGCTGCTGAGGACATGGATGATGATGATTGTGGGCATGTTTCTTTAGGTATTTGGTCCACTATTGCCGATCGTTCCAGTGGCCGGCAAAGAGGAAGCGATTGAGTTTGTTAACAGCAGGTGTGGTCTGCTGGATATCTTTCACACATAGACACACACAGACACACACACACACACACACACACACACACACACACACACACACACACATTGTGACAAACACACACAGAATTTAGTTGCAATTTGACTGATTTGCGTGTGATGGTTTGTGATTAGGGAGAAGCCTCTCGCAATGTATGCTTTCTCTAACAACAAGCAATTTGGTCAAGACTTGATCGATCAGACTAGCTCAGGACAGTTTTGTTTCAACGACACTCTCATCCATGCCGCAGGTGAATAATGTCTACAAATGCAGCCAGTCTGCTAGAGAGCCAGACAAGTTGAATGGTGGACTATTTGATGGAGCAACAAGCAGTTAGACAGACAGACTAACTGACAGACTGACAGATATGGACAGACAGACAGACAAGACTAACAAATGGATGGACAGACAGACAGACAGATGAATGGACAGACAGACAAGCAGACAGACAAACAAACAGATGGATGGACAGACAAGCAGACAGACAGACAGACAGACAGACAGACAGACAGACAGATGGCCAGAGAGACACACAGATGGACAGACAGACAAACGAATGATGGAAAAACAGACAGACAGAGACACAAAATGTACATTCTGATGGAAATGTCTAGATTATTTATTGTTGATATGAATGACCCCTCATTTCAATATTACTTTGTTATAGTTCCCAGTCTGCCATTCGGTGGTGTCGGACACAGCGGCATGGGAGCCTATCACGGCAAATTCACGTTCGAGACGTTTTCACACAAAAGGGCCGTAATGCTTCGCACCATGAAAGATGAATGGTTACAAGGGTAAGTCACTAACATGACCGTCTCCCCTCACAGATGCAATTGCACGGTTTGTTTTTCAGCAAACTGAGGTATCCTCCGCTGACGCCGAAGAAGGTTGCGTGGATGCAAAGATTCCTGAAGAAAAATTTGCGGGACGAGAAACGCAGTTGGTGGTCGATGCTTCTGGTTTTATTAATCGGAGCTGGTATGGCATTCTTTGTAATGACCTGTCTACATATGTGATGACTACCTGTGTGATCAACTACACAGCATAGAGATTGTGCTTGCTTTTAACTCTTATTGACATGCACGGCTTTCGCATTGTGATTCTTGCACTGCTGAGGGCTATGGCTGATAGGTTGCCTTTGAGTTTGGTATGTAACTTGTCTGTTGACAATGTGCACTTTTGTGTGTGTCTGCTGGCTTTCAGTTTGACTTTCTATGAATATTGTTGTCGTGTATTTCTCGATAGATTCATTGTATTGTATTGTTATCAGTAGTTGATGTGTCAGGTACAGAGATTTCAGTGCCTTAGGAATGTGTCATTTTATCCACTGTGTGTGTGCACCCGCGCCATGCATGCTCAGGCTTGCATATACATTCTTTATCTGTTTGTTTGACTGTTGGTTTCTCTTTCTGTCAGTTTGTTTCACATTTGTTTTGTTGTATGTTTTTTATTTGTATGTAGGTAAGTATGCATGTAGGTATGTGTCATATGTCAGTTTGTTATTTGTTTATCAGATTACTTGCATGTTTCTTGCTTGAATAAATCATTTCTTGCTACTTCATGAGAAATTCAATTAAAATTTAATTAAAATCACCTCATTTGACAATCGTTGTTCTGTATATTTGCATCCACATTGCACATCTGATGACTCTGTTTCAATAGTTTCTTTAGGTTATGCTTTCGTACTCCTAAAAACTTACCAAACTACAAAGAAGCAGAATCATGGGTGTGTTAATAGGCTTCTTTCATTCAAAAGAAGCAGGGAATGCGGTTTAGCTGGTGAGAGGGCATAATAGACCACGAGTTAGTATGACATGATATCATCATCATGCTACTGTTTGCTTTCCGGTTCATCGGCTTATGATAATATCTCTAGTGCTGTTGTTATGGCTTGCCGAGAAAACTTTTATGCTTGATTGTGTAAGGACCTTTACCAGGCCAACATCCAAGGGCCTGTTGTATGTATCAATATGGCAGATGACGCATGCAAAGAAATTGGACCGAGAGACTCACATTTGTTTCTCATAAGTGTCATATTGAGGCCAGAGCCCGTATGCATCCATCTCATCCGCCATTGGATAGCATGTCTGTTGGCTTTTCGTCGTATTTTGGACGTACAACAATGATCTCTTAGTACACAGCAGCAATCCTTTAGTTAAACTGACTTTGTTCCCGCTGCATCTCTGCGGGTACAGGTGTGTTGGCTCTGAGTGATGAGGCAAAGTCTGAATTTGTGGAATGTTCTTGAAACTTGTGTACTACATCAGAATTGTATCCTAATCCTTTAGACACATTTACTAAGCATTCTGGAAATTCATCATACCGGCATTTTTTCTAGATTATTATGCACGACCTAACACGGTCATTGCACCTGTGTAATAAGCAGTTCTGTATAACCCCGATTATCAGGACTTTTTGGTGAAAACCAAATTGTGTGAATAAATGAGATGATGGTGTGGTGACTTCAGTGAGACTCAGTCATTGACAGTCGAGTACATTATCAGCAAATGTTTAATTAATTAATATACCGCAATAGTAGGTCCACGGCAACTCAACACGTATACACATTGATTAGATGTAAGAAGTCCTCTATGTTCCATTTTGGAGTAGGTTCACAGTTTTCCATGTGGGAACGATGTCATGGGGGGAGCAGAAATAAATTTTTCGGGCACGCACACACACACACCTTGAAAAGAAACCTTGAACCCGTCCATCGTAAAAGTGATGATGGCAGTGGCCTTGAGCATAGAGCCCTGGACAAATGACTAGAGCGTTTCATTAACTGTTACAGAATCGGCTGTATCGGGTGAGGTCGCCCTTCTGACGAAAACGTCTACCACAAGGGCAAAGATGGTCACTGCTTCTGTTGTTGGCCGCACAATCATTGGACCTCTTACGTTGACTTCTAATTCCTTTATCACAGAATGTGTGCCACTGAGATCTATCCTGTACTAGACTGTAGAAATTATCCCCAATTCCAGTGGCTCACAGATCAGATGTTATTCTATCACACCACCTCTTCTTGGTCCCAGGGCACAGTCTCCTCTTTTCTAGCACTGCAAACAATAGCATCTTTGGTAGTCTTTCCTCTCCCATTCTGCCAAGGTGTCCAAGCCATCTTTGACGGTCCATCACTAATACCCCATTCACACGAGCACAGCTCCAAACTGAGCCGACCTGATCCAAGCCTGCCTGGGCTAATGAAGCGAGCCAGCTGAGTTGTAGTAGGCGTGTCTCTTGGTGTGCACGCTAAATACAGACGTCATCATGCAACAAGCTGTCCGTGCTTACTTCTCGCTGGCACTAGAACAGTCTGCGGAAATATCGAGGAGAAGTACCGAGCATAGACGTCGACGTCGTCTTCATTTTGACAGGCACTACACAACCGAACCGAACCAAACTGAACCAAACCGTGCTGGCATGGCAACTTGAGGTGGGCCAACTCAGCATGGTTCGGTTCGGGTCGGCTGGCTTTTACACGATGAAGTGAAACCGAGCCAAACCGTGCCGTACCGTGCTGGCACAGTTACAAATGCTCGTGTGAATGGGGTATAAAGTATTCAAGTGGCTCTTCCATACCAAACTCTCATGCAAGTTGTTTAGAAGTAATTCTATCTTTCCATTGTTTGTATTTTGTCACACCTAGGATAGTTCTTATAGGCTGATTATACACATTGATTAGATATAAGAAGTCCTCTGCATTCAATTTTGGAGTAGGTTCACAGTTTTCCATGTGGGAATGATGTCTTGGGAGAGCAGAAATAAATTTGTCGGGCACTCACACACACACACACACACACACACACACACACACACACACACACACACACACACACACACACATGCACGCATGCACACACACAAACACGCACACACACACACACACACACACACACACACACACACACACACACACACACGCGTGCACACACACACACACACACGCGTGCACACACACACACACACACACACACACACACACACACACACACACAGAGACACCTTGAAAAGAAACCTTGAACCCGCCCATTGTAAATGTGATGATGGCAGTGTCCTTGAGCATAGAGCCCTGCACAAATGACTAGAGTGTTTCATTAACTGTTACAGAATTGGCTGTATCGGGTGAGGTCGCCCTTCTGACGAAAACGTCTACCACAAGGGCAAATATTGTCACTGCTTCTGTTGTTGGCCGCACAATCATTGGACCTCTTACGTTGACTTCTAATTCCTTTATCGCAGAATGTGTGCCACTGAGATCTATCCTGTACTAGACTGTAGCAATTATCCCCAATTCCAGTGGCTCACAGATCAGATGTTATTCTATCACACCACCTCTTCTTGGTCCCATGGCACAGTCTCTTCTATCTAGCACAGCAAACAATAACATCTTTGGTAGTCTTTCCTCTCCCATTCTGCCAAGGTGTCCAAGCCATCTTTGACGGTACTCCATCACTAAGTCTTCAAGTGGCTCTTCCATACCAAACTCACATGCAAGTTGTTTAGAAGTAATTCTATCTTTCCATTGTTTGTATTTTGTCACCCCTAGGATAGTTCTTATGCCGATTATGCATCATGCACACACACACACACACACACACACACACACACACACACACACACACACACACACACACACAATATCCAGATAATCGAGGTTGTTCCCTCATGATGATGGTTTGTCCACTGCATTCAGTAATGACTTCTTAATGTCCCTTAATTATGTCTGAGGTGGGTGTTCCCTCCTAGGGACATACAGACACACAGACACGCAGCACCCACGACAAACTCATTATGTGGGCACCAAGTGGGAGTCTTACAGGCAAAGAGTAAACCATTTACACGTCTCGAGTAGGATGGACATTCATTGCAACCACCATTCGAATGCTAGAATTCTAAAGTTTATTAAATTAATTAAGATGCAAAATCTACAGATTTTGTTGTACAGGTAGTCACACTGAGCCTGCAACTGTTGCTTTACACTGACGACTGACTGGACAAAGTTTCTATGCTTCATGAAAATTGTGTTAGGAATTCTAGCCATCGGACTTTTATCTTGTGCTTATGCATACTGATATGATGACCTAGTGAGTGAGGAGTCGATAAGCCATGTGTCCATTAGTGTGACTACGAGCTTGCAGTTGAACCAGTTCATGAGTGTTGTCATTTCCTCTGCTGTTTGTAGGAATGTTAGTGTCTGGGATAGTTTTAGCTTTTTCTATGAATATTAATACAACTGTTGTCACCACAAGATGGACTTCCCATTCTCGTGGTGTTAAAGACAAACAGTGAGGTCACAACTGGATCCATACCGGCCACAAGGCAGCTGCAACCAAGCAGTGTGATGCTTTCATGCTGTTCAGGGGGCAGCTGAAACCACTTCCTAGCCTTAAGTAATTTCATCACATGATCAGGCTAGGGAAATCTAAACAACTTATCTCAACCTCTCAAGCCTACAACCATGACCACAGTACAAACACAGTCCAATGTTTCAAGTTCCTTACCTCCCTACCTATACAGTAATTGTAATCAGTGACTCACAACAGAAATTTGATGTAAACTACAGCAGTCCAGTGAGGGCAAGATTGCTTGCTACACACAACTTACACAGTACGTACTGCAAAATGCTTCAGACGATATCCCCATTTGCCGGTCGTCAATAACAATATTTAATTTTTCACTACTGAACAGTGTCTACCAGTGCAAAAAATAACTACAATAACGCGCGCTACAGGTCAGACGTTTCACATCTGAATAGTCCAGTAGACAGACGTCAATTGATACGGAAGCACATCAGGGTGCAAGTAAAACGGACGCATTAATGACCAGTCGTGTTCACATTCGTTCTCTTGCTCACTCTCCGTCGTCCGCCTCAAAGCGCACTACACCATCCGCGCGACCCTCTCTGCTTCAGTGGATGGTCGGTGGCGCCCCGATACGTCGGTAGAAGGGGATCCTCTTCGGCTTTCGAAATGCTGTACTGCATCAGACTAGAAAACGAACACAGACGGTCACGCAGGCAGTGGGCGTGGTCGCTCGCAGCGTGCACTCACTCCTTCGCCGACTGCGAGATGGGCACCCGTTCGACTTGCGCCGACTGGCGAAGGTCTTCTACCAATTTCTTCGTCGCAACGACGACCGTGGCGGACATAGCGCTTCCTCTGTTGCCTAATGCGTCGTAACGTGCGCTATTTCAAGTCGCCGCTCTATGCCCGTATGTGCGCGGATTCGTCCGCATGGTGATTGCCAACGACGAACGTTCCGTTTCGCGCTTACGCTGTCGTAGCACCATTATTTTGCTAAGGCAACAAAGATATGTTGTCTTAGTGCGCCGTGGAGATCCAGAAGCAGGCGCGCACAAATAGTACAAGGGGATAACAGAAGTGCGCATGCACGACACCAACCGCCTCTCACCTCACTCTACTGTCGACTAGAATTCTCGATATGAAAAGAAAGACTGGCTTATTCCCTATCTAGATAAACGGACGTTGTGAAAGTGAACGCGGATATCTGGATCACAGCTATTTGCTAATCAGTGAATATTGGTATCAGTATTCAAGTTTCTGTGATGCCGGTCTGGGAGCTCTCAGTCAGTAGTCATTGAAACTGTAGCTAGGCCACTGGTGGGGTGTGCTGGGCAAGCTGCCAGCTGTCCACTGCTATATTTCTAGATGTTCAGCTGCAGCCCTGTCAACTTGCTAGACAGCAACCAGCAGAACTCATTATGCTTACCACAAGTCATTACAAAAACAGTGATAGCGTCAATAGCTTTAGATAATTGTTAGAGATTTATTCTTTTGTCTGGCTGACCAACATATGGTATAGTAGTTGTCTATGAATGCACCATAAGAAAAGTGCTCACTAGACAAAGGGTCAGTGATGAGTACATGACAATGGTGATGGCATGTCCGTTGTGTTGGGTGAGGAGGTTGCTCTCATTGGATAATGCTGCCTGTTTGCTGTAGGGAGACTGAGACTAGAAACATTACCACAAGATAAACAGTGGGGATGAGAGGGGGAGAATATACATGTTGACTGCTGTATCTGGCATGTTTGTTACTGTTGGCTCCAACTTGTTTTTCATACTGTGGCTGATTCTAAATAGGAACTCTACAGATATAGTTGACTAGATGCAGTCAGTAGAAGGTTATGTACAATACATATGTATGAAACCAAATTACCCATCCTGGTTGTACAATCCCAGATAAACTACATATTCACCTTGCACTCCATCATTGGAATCATTTGCCCGAATACCAAACCTCACCTTTCTATACTGTAGTGCAGATGTCCCAAGAGCATTAAGTTAAAATCAAATCCAGAGTTTAACGAGAGCCAGTTTTGCCTGCATTTTGTTGGCTAGAAGTGACCTAAACTGCTAAAATTAAAACAAGAGCTCAGAGCACATAGCAGGCCGTACAAACCCAGGCGTGTACCTATGGGGGTTCAAGGGATGAGAATGAACTGACCCACTCTGGAGGTCTGCTCTTACCTCTGTATACGACCAACCATGCATGCAATATTTGCACCTTGCAAACATAGAGGCTGTAACTGCTAAAGTGAACGCTGGCCTGCATGGGTCTCATGCACTTTCCAGATGCATGTCAGGGCCGGTGGAACAGCTACGGCGCTAGGACCATAACCGTAGCAATTTTTTGAAAATTTTTTAAAAACTAGAAATTTCATTGGCAGCCTGTCCTTGTCCGGGACTCATGAAAAACATTGTTTTCTACGCGGTCAATTCTGTTTGCTATACAGTGTTAGATAATAGTAAAATTGATTCTGGTGAATAGTGATAATTCCTGCTACTAATGCAGTTAGCGAAAGATCATGAAATGTACGTGTCAAGTCCTACTGGCCATCAATTATGACACAAGAGATCTAGAGGCTCAATCATGTGATGGTTTTCCACGTGCACAAGGAGAAACTGAAACACTACACTAGTGAATGACTGAGGCTATTTGGCAAGTAAAAATTCTATGATCTTACAAGCTGAGGTGTTGTGAGCGTGCAGTGCTACACAGTAGTTGCATACAACGACCATGCTTGCTTAACACGAGCGCTATGCCGGACCACTTTGAATTTTTACTTCTGCGGTCCTTAGATGTAGCTACATATCGATGTAAGCAGATGTAGACTCTGACACTCCTTGACACGTAACATGCAGTGTATATCAGTATTACATTTATAGTTACTATGCATATTTACCAATGTCTTCCTGTTGATAGGAAGTCCATTAGAGCACTAGAAGAACAGACACTTGAAGTGCGCCATGTATGCCCCTGAAAGTGGTCAGGTTGGCCTTGTTTTGGCCAATTTTTCATCTTTCAATAACTGTACACTTCCGCCAATCAACGATTGCCCGAATCTACTGGTCAAAGATATAGGTGATTAAATAACTAATATATTTATAGTTCAAAGAAAAGCAGATTGTAGCATTTTGATTCAATTGCTATTTCCGCTGCCCTGGGTCCGTGAAGTGCAAGGTCCAATAACATCAGACACCCCTGTGTCTTCGTGGTCTGAATTGAGTATACTGACACATCTCCAGACAGTAGCTTGGCCAAGAAATGTTTGCAGAAGCAAAAGAAAGAGGCCGCCTAATGAGTTTTCAAGAAAACTATAAAAATCACAGTTACACATCTAGCCTCCTATGCCACCGTATGCCCAAGCCTCGTTCTAAAAACTTGCTTTTTCTTGCCTTCTGGAGTCCGAAAGTGTGTGAACACAACACCATCCCATCCATTGCTACATACATGACGTGCAGCAGACTACAATCTAACTGGAGCTCCATTTAAAAGTAGTGTGGCAGGTGATGACAAAGATCATGCACACGTTTCACACTGAAAAATTAGAAGACAAGGCTGTGATGTGTCAATCGGTTGCCAAGAATCACAGTTGTGCATGCAAGCATCCAGGCTCGCATACCAACATGTGGCCAAACCTCATCCAAAACTCACTCTTTCTTGCCTCGACAGTCTTTGTCAACACCAATAAGGTTTTTATAGAACTTTCATTTTTCATTTCCAATTGTTGATAACGATTAGTATTCGTTCTGATGCCAAAATCTTCAGATATGGCAATTTTCGTGTGGACAATGACGGAGCCAAATACTCTGCCCCTTTATGCATGCTCACGGGCTGTATGTCTTAGAGCATGTTCACACAGACATCTGGACTAACTATCATTAAGCTAATTATGATTAGGCCAACATTAGCGCAAGCGCGTTCACACCGCTAACTATGATTAGTAGTAAATCATGTGGGCACGTGAGTGTAATTAGCTTCGACAGTTTTCATTGTCATATCCGGTAAGAATTCGCCTGAATTGTCCATTGCTTTAGGTTTTTAAAAAAGAATCATTTAGTTTGCTTTCTCCGGCAGCTCCTTCAGGGACGGCAGGAAGTTGTCACGTCTAGAGGCACGTACCTAGTATACATCTGCATGCGTTTCTGTTTAAGTCGCCATGTTGCTGCGTTTGTACATTTAAACATACAACACCACATCAGAAACACCGGTGGCATGCTCTTCTTGTATACTACCTCACGTCCCAAAGTCACGTGCAACCACAACGCCACTAATATGGTTGTAATACTACTCTTAATGGTGCTAGAATGGCGTTACACTAATCATGATTAGGACTGGTGTGAACGAGTGGTGTTAGTGCACTAACGCCAAACTACTCATGATTAGGCCCGATGTGACCATGCTCTTACAGTTTAGTTAGGATGTACATGTATACCTGGAAGATGTACTTTTAGTAGGAGACCAGTTTGCTAGACTTGAACTCCTAGGGAGACAGAAGTTACTTCTAAGGCCAGGTGTGGGTGGCAAAGCCACTCCATTCGAACGTAAACCAAATGTTCTGATACGTTTTCGTTCTCTGAATTTCTTTCTAGACAGTCTAACAAACATAGTTTAGAAAAGAATTTCGTAGATAACAATTATGAAAATCAATGTGGTTGTGGTCACCAGCAATACAAGATTATCCATGAAAACAAACCAGAAATATCAATTGCAAATGTTGGAAAGTTTATCTTATGAGTAAACTTAGATACAGTTGGATGTCAGTTATCCGAATACTTTGTGACCCGACTCTGATTCACAACTCTGATTCAGATAACTGATGTTAACTCTCCTGGCACACTAACCGGCGTCCCCAAAGCTCCGAGGCTACCCATGCGAACTCATCTAAACCAAATACATCATGTGCCATATTTCTTCAAATAGTCAGTCTTTTATTGAAGTAGGTTTAAGAAAGCGGTTTAGGTTTAAAATATAACTAGTTTAGTGCAGGTGAAACACGTCAGTTTTTAAACCAGTTTACCTTAAACTACTTGTTAAACCGGTTTAGGCACTAGTGGCAACGCAAACCATTTCTTCAAGATATGCATTGATCAAACAAGTGTTCAGAAAACATTCAAGTTAGGCTTCCAAACAAGTTCACAGCATCTCTATGGTGCACATACTCTGGGAATACACAGTTCAGAATAGAGGATATATCTCAATGTGCTGAATGACATGAGAAAGTGGAAAAGAAACAACTTACAATGACAATTTGGACTTCAGATAGACAAATGGGGTCTGCTGAGATGTCATGGACAGTACTCAAACACAAGTCTCTCCTAACACAAAATATCCTAAAACAATTCCTCGTCCGTAATATTATACACATTTAGTAATCAAGGACGTTCATGAACGGATACTTCACAGTGGAGTTCTCATATATATTAGGACAAGTCAGACAAGAGTACTGAATTCCCCAAGGTAAATGAGAAACAAAAAGAGTATTGTCACGATGTACAATATGTCAACGATATGAGGGTCCACAATACGCTTTGCCTCCGATGCCTTCCTTGCCACAAGA
Source organism: Corticium candelabrum (assembly GCF_963422355.1). NCBI lineage: Eukaryota > Metazoa > Porifera > Homoscleromorpha > Homosclerophorida > Plakinidae > Corticium > Corticium candelabrum. The sequence continues at coordinate 2,977,497 of NC_085090.1, forward strand.
TTAAGTGTCCAAGCCTGAAACTTTTCAGAGTATTGGATTGGATTATCTAGGACCTATTTTGGTAAAGGAAGGACGTGAACGTGTAAATTCTGGATTGTCTATTTACTTGTCTTGCAATTCGAACAATTCATCTCGAACGGATTAGAAATCTAACAGCAAGCCAATTTCTTTGTTGTTTCAAGGATTTGTTGCCAGGCGAGGTAAGCCATGTCTGACAATGCCTCTCAGCTTAAACTAACAGCAAAGGTTTTGGATCGTCAGTGGCAACAAGTGATTGCCATTGATGAAGTACTTACTTGTAGCTATTACTCACCAGAAAGTATCACCTGGAAATGTACTACAGCAGCGGCTCCTTGGCAAGGTGGATTCTTTGAACAATTACTTGGATTAGTGAAACGAGCACTTAGAAAGTCGATAGGGAGAAAACTACTTGATTGGGATGAATTGGCAAATCTTCTTGCAGAAATCAAAGCTATTATAAACACAAGACCTCTCACATACGTGTTTGAAGACTTTGAATATGGATTTCCATTAACTACTGCTCACTTCTTATCTCATCACGCATATCTCGGGGTAACTGGACCTACTATTAAAGATATGAATGATGAGGAATACCAGCCTAATAGCAACACTTCCTATGCATTGGAAAGAAAATGGAGACAAGACCAGAAACGACTTGACACCTTTTGGGATCAGTGGCATAAAGAGTATTCGCTCAGTTTAAGGGAAACATTGCCATTGAGACACAAAGGGGTAAAGTCTGCAATTGACTCGGTGCCTCAAGAAGGTCAGGTAGTTGTTATTAAAGAACAGGACACTCCACGGGGTACTTGGATCATGGGAAGAATTGAAGAGACTATTGTGGGAGAAGATCGATGGTAACGATCATTCTGCTAAAGTACACCTTCCATCTCATAAGATCTTCTTTTGACCTATCAACCTTCTATATCCATTGGAACTATCTGTGGAACACGACCATACTACCAAAGACCAGCCCGGAGTGTCATGACTTTTGTGCCACAAGCCAAGAACTGTTATGGTAGCAGAAGTCATAAACGGATCTATTAAATATATCTTGCACGTGCACTACAGATTAACAGTTTTGACAAGGACAAGTGATTTGCATGCAGGTGCACACCACGTGCACAACAGGTATTTAAAACTATTGTGTTAGTAGTTAGCAGTTTCGTCATCAGATTCCATTCAGGTCTACCTATCTGTATTTTTGAGACTGTTGGACACTTAGCTGTTGAGTCATCAGTTCTGTTTTCTTTCAAAACTTAATAGATTCTCCTTTTGTTTGTGTTATTTGCAGACAACTTTAGTGGCAGTGTGAGACCAGGTTAGTTAGCCTAACCTACTATGGCTGATTTCGTTAACTTGAGTTAGCTAACCTTATCCAACTATGGTTTAACAGTGCCAGTGTGAAAGTGCTCATAACAGAAACAAAGAAATTCATTAGCAATTGCAAGTGGCACAGGTAAAGACTGTTGGCAAACAAAATAGTTAGATAAACAAGTCAGAACACTAAACCATAACAGAGTAGGACTTTCTATTTTGTTCAAGAAAAGTAACTGCTCTTTTTCACTTTCACCTCTTGTTCCTTACAAGTGGCTCTAATCGAACTGTGCATGACAGAGACACCACCATATAATACAGAGCAATCAATCGCACACAATCAATTAACGTAAATACAGACAGCACATCACTTAGCTGTACACACGTCATGGTTACACATAAAGTACAACGTGAATTTGCAACCACAAGCAAGTGGTAAACACAACACCTACCCAATAGCGCGCTACCATATCTCTTATCTAGATTAGATTACTCAACGTGTATGATCGCTCACTAGCACCAATGGTCTGGCTTCTACCATTATTAGTCCCAGCAGTCTATTCGGCATCGAACGACAGCGGCAACGTCAGACAATCGTGCACACTTTGTTGTCTTTAAACGGGTTGTCGTTTGGCGAAACGCCGGCCAGCAGCGGGTCCTCTCCGTGCTTCTCTTGACAATACTGAAGCAGACTAAATACATGGAAGACAAGACGTTATTTCCGGTTATGTCACGTGGTTATGCAGGTGGGAGCGACGAGAGGAGGTTGAGAAATCTCACTTTCTCGATGATTCCGAAACGTTGACGCGCTCCAGTGCTGCTTCCGAGCGCAACTGTTCGACAGTTTTCTGCGCAGCAACTAACACGGCCGACATAACGCGTTACTGTAAGTTGACAGAACCACCGGTATGGTATTATCAGACAGAAACGGATGCAGACTGACACCCAACCTCGGACTAAATGCCCCGGATATTACGCTATCCCGTATGTCGGAAACTTCCCGAGTTGTTTACCGAGTGTCTCACGTTTCCATGCCAACAGAGCTAATTGAAACACACGATAGTATTTGTATGAATAATGAAAGATAGCAATCAGCTTTCCAGGCAATCGAGTTCCACATTCTGTATCACTACAGATTACCTACAATATACTACTCTGCAAATCACTCCACTAACAGATGGGTTGACAAGTGCGTGCAAGTCACAGCATGGTACAATGTCTCTTCTGCTTCTTCGGCTTGCTCTGTGGCCCTTTCATCTCCTTCTGTAATACAAGTCAGACTTGAGTGTAATTCCTGCCCCCCTCCATGTTTATACTACAGCTGAAGTAGACTGACACGTTCAACAAATCGGGAAATAGACAAACACATAGACAGACAACCAAAAGGAAACTTGTAAACAAGACAAGGACAGACATACAAACTAACAAACAGACAGGCAAACGAGCACATAGACAAACAAAGGCACCGTGACTGACACACCTACAAGGATACACTCATACTCACACAAACATTCGGTCTTCTGCAAAAAAACAAGCTACATATATATACATATACTATGACACCGTCTGCACTTACATAACGCCTAATTTCTCTCACGAGTGAATAAAAGGCATCGTCCTACAACAAACTCTCATCGAATACAAATACGGAAAATGCCACCCACTCTTACTCACCACGCCCATTCTTGTCTTAGCGGATGTCTCGACGTATGGAATGCCGTAGCCCTTGGCAACTTGTCCAGCATGTTTTGAGTCAACTTCTCTCTTTGGGAGGTCACATTTGTTTCCGACCACTAAAGTCGACAAAAACAGTTAATGACATATAGATGAGATGACGAGACAAAGAGTGAGTCGTACATATCATAGGGACGTCTTCTTCGTCTTTCACACGTTTGATCTGTAATAACATGATGGCACTTGTTAGACTTCAGAGAGTATGTCGGATTGTTAATCTAGCTGCATGACTGTCTTGTGAAATCGTCTGTACCGGTTGTATCTATTATGGTTCTTAACAATATTTGTCTGTCAGTCAGTCAGTCCGTCTGTCTCGTTAAATATTTATGCTACAGCAATAGTTATAGGAATGTACAAAGCCATGGCTACACTATTCACTTTGCATTTGCTAACGCACAGACAGAGACTCATGCATGCATGCAAGCATGGTGTGATACGCACACAACGCGTGCACACACACACACAAACACAGTGTGCGAAATAGTCTTTGACTGACCACCGAACATCATGTCCTGTCAATTTAAAATTTGCAGGACATTAGAAATGTCTGGTCGGACATTCCAATCCTGGCAAATACTACTTATCACTTACAATTCATTATATATATATATATATATATATATATATATATATATATATATATATATATATATATATATATTACAATATATTTTCTCTATTCTATAGTTTCCCAACCCCAACCCCAACACAACTATCTTAAATTAACCCAAAAATATCTTCCCTACTCTCAAATGCTAGTCTCTCAAAAACCATCTTAGAATTATAAAGCCAAGTTTGACGAACAACTGTTGACAAAGGTGTGAGGTGGCTTGACTAACAGTTAGGTGGTTATGCAGTGCTGATCTCTGTGCAACTGATTTCAAAACGTCAAGGTTGTGAGAAGACCAAAAACCGAAAGTTTCAACCACAAGGGTTATAGACATTCTTGCCGGGTCCAACAGACGCCTGCTTGGGAGTAAAGACCTTGCAAAACCTCCTCGAAGTGTGTAGCAATGACACATTCAAGCAAACGTGTACACACACTGATCCCACCACATCTTTCTCCAACATCTGCGTCCACCACGCTGGATATACAAGCACAAGGAACAAAGTGGTCTGGGTGGAGGCATATGTTTGCCCATTCAGATCTAGCTGATGGTTAATGTAGTGGATCAATTCATGACAATTATCATGGGTTGCCACAGTAATTCGAAGTCTGTACACGTGTCCATGTATTAGCGTTGCCAAACCAAATCTCTTGGAATACACTGCACGAACAGGTTGATAAAGGACACTTGCCACCGTAGCTAGATCAAGGATGCCTGACCAAGTGCCAGGTTTCATGGCTCTAGATGACACTTTGATGTTGCATGCCTTTGATAAAAGAGTCATATATGCATGCAACTAGTACAACCCACCTGACAAATTACTAAACAAAGTCTGACTAAAAAGTGGCCATTGTTTGAGATAGCAATGAGAAGAGAGAGACAGACTTTCATCGCTTCCTCGACTCTGCCCTGCATGCTAGTCTAGTGCAGCCAGCCCCTCTCCCTTTTGACTTCCGTTGGCGTGTCCTACCCAGTGAGTTTTGGAACGTCATCTTTGTCCGCATATGCGCCATACCTCTAGACATAGAAACTGCAATCGTTCCAAGAACATAAACTACGCTACGCTAGTGGCAGTTTTTTAGTTCAAGGACTTCCTGCTATCCTATCAACCTAATCATCTTCAGGTTCTTATAGCCCCTACAGAAAACATTACACGCAAGTATCTCTGAGTTTCCTATCCTGCCGCGTTCACGGTGTCCGGCCCGTGGCTGTCTGCTACATTTTTGTTGCACACCTTGGAGCCCCAGCGTGTGTACTTGAGCGCCCACATCCGGGATTTGACAAAATTCACGTTCAGCTATACAGTGGCTGTTTGCGCTTGTTTCGTGCGAGAACTGTGGAAACTATGTTTGTTGACATGACACTGGGATGTGTGAGGATGCGGGTTGCTCATACGGAATTCCACACCTGCCGCTAAGCCACCACAAAATGTCCGGCAAAATCATGAATGGCCAGACTAATGCTTCGTTTGGTCGGTAAATGTCCAATGTCCGGCCATTGTTTCGCACACTGCACACACACACACACACACACACACACACACACACACACACACACACACACACACACACACACACACACACACACACACCTATGGGGGTTGGTGGTACCAACTAACTGACCCACTTCAATTGGAGGTCCGCTCGTACCTCTGCATATAATCAATCTGCATGCAATAAGTGCACCAGATGTCGAAGCTGTAACCGAAGTGCTAGCCTTAGTCCCACGTTCCAAATGTATAACCAGATTGATGTAAGTAGATATAAACTCTCAAGACTTCTTGACATGTAATGTGCAGTTATATCCGTATTACGTATCGTACTGTTGCAAATAAAAACCCAACCTCAAATACAAGTCAAAATTCGAAGACCTTGTGCTACAAGCCGGTCATGTTTAGAAGCTGATCGTTTGTTCATGACACATGCACAGCATGCATACGTGTGTCATCACGAGCACATGTGCACAGGTGTCGTCATGTGTACAGTGTCCAATAACATCGACAATGATGCTCTGGAAACTGGCATCTCATGGTAGCCGATACCATAACGAGTTTGAATGGCACTTAAGCCCATATAAGCCTGTCTTGAATATACTATAAATCCAGAAATTTTTGTTCTCATGAAATTTTAGTTACGCACTAGTATCTTCGTACGATCCACTGTATCTGGTTGTACAATAAAATAACATGAATACAAAAATTTACAGATAGACGCACTTGAATTCAGCTATAGTACAGTACCTATGTCCTGTATGAAAATAACACGTGTACAAGCCACTTCATAGGCACAAGAGTCCTAAAATTTGAGTACAAAAATTTCTGGATTTACGGTAACATTAGGCAAAATTCCAACTTGACTTGGACAAAAAATAAGAACGGCTTGTATTTGCAACAATATGGTATACATTTATACAATGCATATTTACCTATGTTTTCCAATAGACCTGGTAATAAATAAATAGATTAATTAGAATAGAGCATGTTGAAAAAACTGACTGAGAGGTCCACTAGAGCACTGAAAAACCAACAAATTAAATTTGTCACGTAAGCCGTTGCAGACACACACACACACACACACACACACACACACACACACACACACACACACACACACACACACACACAAACACATTCTTGACTCAAACACATTCACTTCCAAGCCATTCTCGTCTGACTAAGAAATGGTCAATGCCAGAAGTGACAGTCGATTCGATCCATTATGAATAGAACAACCGATTCAATGTTGACTATCACTCTATATGTCATTCGTGAAAGCCAAAGAGACTCGCAATCACTGTACTTTACAAGATCCACAAGTGTCACAACTATGCACTACCAAGTTTTACTATCAACTCATAAACATACTTCACATTCTATCCTATACAAATTGCTAGCCCTCTTCACAACCAACCAATTGATCACTTTCAGACACATCCTTCATGGGTGTCACACAGATCGACCCCATTGCCTTCGGAATCCAAAGATGCATTCACGACTGCACAAGAAGCTAAGATCATATGTACGCTCTTCAAGCCCTAGAGGCATCCGTGATGCCCTCCTCACTGTTTACATCTCGCTCTGAGCGACAATAAACAAGTCCCACACACGCATTACGTTGACCCTCGCATCATCATGATGTGTGACCGAAGGCATGCTTCCTCACTTGCAAAACCTTTGTTTTCAGCTCATGTTTATGTTGATTTATTAATCTGGGTGGTCAGCAGTGCAGACCACCCCTACAGATACCACACAGGTCTAAGTCAAGATTAATAAGTAAATCAGCAACATGTATTATAGAACAAGCCGACTGTCCAAGTAGCTGCCCCACAGGTAGAACGCATCGGGCACATTTGGCAAGCACACAGAAGTTTCCTGTGCGATCAGGTATGTTGGCAATGCAAGAAAATATAAACTCTATTGTTATCAGGCCTCATCAGATGACAATCTAAGTCATTGAGTGGGTGTGTGCTTATCAACTGGTGACACATAACACATGATTTAGGCACCAAAATAGTTTAGAAACTAAAATCTTTGCCTCTCACTGTAATCAACCTGGATAGTGTTCCATCAGAATTAGCAATTTATTCCATTGTCTACGACCAATATTGGAACAGAGAAGACAGTGACATCAACCATCAGGACAGATTGTTTGTCTTTTGTCAATCATCTTTATCTGAAATAACTGATGTAAAGTATCTGACCATGATAACCAACAAGTACAACTCATACACATGTACCAGTGTAAACACTGGCAACACAATCAGGAGATTCATTATATATTAGAGACCAGAAGGGTACAGTATGTGTAGGGTACTCATAGAAGGCTAAGTGACCATATACCATATGAGCATCTCTAGTGTTACCTCGAGCCATTGGTAACTCTTCAGTGGGAGTGAGAGCTCTCGATCGAGTTTGGTTGAACACAGGCCACCACAATTATGTACACCCCCTGACCAAGAACTCGGGGAGGACTACATCTAATCTCTTATTCAAGTTGGAATTTGTATTGAGATTTACAGCAATCATTAAGTTAGGTCCCTTCTTGATGATTCCTTTCTTGTCTTGCTGTGTGCCTAGCAATATACCTCTTAGTAATAATTTGTCTTAAACGTGGCTGGCAGTTGGTGTACTGTAACAAAAAACTTGAAAATGACTCTAAACAATCTAACAGACAATGTCACATTGAAGAATTATTCCATACTAATAAAATTGTTTTAATTCGCCAAAACTACAGCCATTATTGAGACAAAGTACTGAGATAGAAAACAATGAATAATGATGACCCCGACCTCATAAAATCAATCTCTCATTTTCATAAGGTTGTACACGCAATTTCCAAAATAGTGACAGCCAAACGATTTGCCAATTGAGCGATCTTTAGAAACTGTTCTCATTTACAGCTCATAGGCTGCTAATGAGAATCAAGATTGTGGTGCACGGTTCGACCTCGCAGCCCCAAGTCGGCCGATATTCCGAGGTTTTTTTTAGTAAAGTGCGTTACTATACTACAGTGCACATACCAGTATGGCAACCAGACAGCAGTCTTACACTGTTGAACAGAAGTTGAGCTTTGTCAGAAAGCTGAAAGAAGAATTCAGAAGCAATGTAACCCTGCAACGCGTGAGCTGGGTATCGACCGGAAGAGCTAGTGTACGAGAATGGAAAGATAAATCAGTCTCTAAAGAAAAGCCTGACTAGAAGTGTAGGCAGGCAGTCAGGTCTGTTTGTACTCCTAAGTATATAATAAAGACTAAGTATGCAGGACGAGCCTCTCTCGGCTACTCTGTGATACATATACTCAAGTCATTTTTGCCAATTTCCAAAGTTTCCTGTGAAGCGCCTGGGGCGCTTCTTGAAAGCAGATTTTCTTCTATAAACATCAACTTTCTGTATTACAGCCCTGACCACCGTTTCAGCAATTCGCCGGCAGTAATAAAAGCACAGCAACATTCTAATAACCAAAAAGAAGGCAAAAACTAAAAGGCTGTTATGATAGCATCACAAGACAGAAAGAAAACTAAAACCAGTGCATGAGAAAACAAATCAAGGATAGAGTTTTTAAGCTTAAAAATGTTATCAATACCGATGCAGCAAACAAATGGCATAGTTATGTGCAATCACTATATCTTCCAAAATTGGTATTTGGTTATATATTTTGTTTAAATTTTTTACGTAACTAAGCTATGGAAGAAGTCGGTGTCTTATATTTGATGCTGCACCATGAAAATAGTATACAACAAACGCTCCATCTCTTCTGTGTTGGGGCAACAAACAGTTGTGAAGTTGACAAGTAGTTCCTGCATCTGAATTTCACGAACACTGCAACATTTATTAACATACTTGTCTTGTCTTCTGTTTGACTGACTGTTTCGTAATAGATTGTTAGTGAGTCCAATATTTCATTACAAATAGTTCTACTTCCAAAGGGATTCATCAAGCTATCCGACTAAAGCTCAAGCAACTGAGACCCCAAATAGTCAAAATTTTAAGCTTGAACCAATATGCAAGTATACTGTACATGAACGAAAGCTAAGTCCTTTATCACCTTTCGAAAGATGCTGTTTCAACTAACACTGGGAGTTTTTGTTTTCGCGGTTGAGGTTACAACATTGACTGAGACACATCAAACTATAATCATGAAATTTTGCCAGGCACAAAGCCGTTTCGATTTAATTACTTAGTTCTCTTGGTAATTTCTCTGTCTATGGAGCTCTTTTTTAGGGGGCTCACGAGGTAACTCCCTCCCTTTGGGTTCATCCACTTCACTGGCTGCCAAACCTTCAACAAACCTGGGCAGTCCTTGCACCTAAATGTCTTCATAACTAATTCAACCAAGTTCCTAGGAGACCAAGAGTCTCGGCTGCCATTGCCCATGTGGTCTCCTATGTACCTCGTCTCGCTGTTAGCCTTCAACATCATGACTTTCAATTAACAAGGTCTAGTGTGCTTGCTCCTCCTCTTTCCTACCCTGTATAACAGAAGATGGAGGAAGCAACCTGTACATTAATAGTTGATGTCTAGGAAAGCGTTAAGGTGTGATATAGATAGCTTAAGTTAGTCTTTATATATGTAGGTGAGCCACATTATGCCGAGTCAAATCCTAGATAAGTCATAACTTTCGCCACCATTCTCAGCATGGAATTCCCTAATTCGACGAAATCAAAACCTCCCTCTCAGTATTGCTTATTTCACGACAATTGAGTGCAATGCAGTAATCTCCTGAAAATTGTCATTCAATCAATCTGCTGCACAGTAATACCAAAATTGAGTCACCTCTTACAAGCATTACAATACAATACAGCATCCGTGTATCTCAAAGGCTGACGTTTCACCTTGACCTATAATTTACAAGAGGGACCACGATCAGCGTGTACAAAGGACACATGGAATAGGCAGATGCTCACTCTACCCGTCATGTCAAGAGAAATCTAATCACAGAATATGTTTCAATCCAAAGAGTACATATGTCACAAAGACACGATAAAAATCTACAGCCACAAAATTTTTTCATTGTCTGATATATAATGTTATTACCGATGCCAAGGTTATGTTTACATTATTGGTTTGTTTGTTTGTTTGTAAGCATGATTACTTAAAAATGTGACCATGGAATTTGACAAAATTTGGCACAATGATAGGACTTCGATAGAAGAGCAATCGATTAGTTTTGAAACTAATCCAAATCCGGGTCCCCTCTAGAAGGGTCAGCTCTGCTCGGCCTTTTGAGTGAGATAATTTCTGATTTCACTGCTGCCCACCTATACCATCTTTGTGCAATTACTGATGGACACACAATGTCACTGAAACGGTATACGTACATACAACGAATACAACAGCCTTTCACCAAACAGTAGCCATGGAAATGATTGTTAATGGCTCAGGAGGAAACTACGTTGCCTCCAAGGTTTGTGCTCTCCAACTGCTGTCTATTCTTTACTAATAGATCGGTCATAGACAACACAACCCCTCACAAATAAATAACTCAAATATTAGAGTGCAAATCTACAAGGTGTTAGGAACACCTTGAGCATATATGAAACTATGGATTCTGCTTGCTCTGTAGGTTGACAATGTGAAGGCATCATGACTCAGCATAGCTGGCCACCCTCGCTGGCCACCCTCGCTTGAATTCAGCAGGAAAGGTGTTCAACTTTCTTGCATAATTGCTACAAGTTGGGCACAGGTACTAATGCCAAATGATGCACATACAGTAGACATCTGACATATGATATCTGAACCCTGTCAAGATAAAACTTATCACTCCCTCATAACTATCCAACATACCCTCATGCATCACAAATAGATTGGTTAGTAACCAGACTTGAAGTTCATTGACTGTGGGACAGCCAAGACAACACACCCTTTACACCTTTTAAACTTGCCTTACCACAACTTTCTCACTGACCATGTCATACTGTGATAAGATCACAAGAACTACTATAACCATCTCTGCATTACTCCATCAATTAAGAAAGAGACAGAGCAATGGTCCTGATATATACAGCCATTTCAGCTCACAACCACCACTAGATAGGCCATGAAGGTACAGTATCTGGTATACATTCTTGTAAGATAAAAAAAACCCACTAAACACCTATGACCACCTTGACATAGCAAGAACGCATTTTTGCTGCTAACTGTGCTAGAACTATCACATCACAACTTGTTAATTAATTAAGATAGGATGCCATAACCATGTAAACAAATAAATACAGCAGACCCAACCCCATATTTGTTCTTTTATAGCAGTGTTACACAAATTTCATTTGACAGTCAAACCAGCATTTTAGGTACACAAAATGCGTAGCTTTGTCACAGATCTTAATTAATGACACACTACAACACAATTGAAAGCACAGTGTAGGATAAAAGGAGCTATAATTTCTTGACACACCAATTACTGAAAATAACAAAAACAACACGTTTGTGTCAATCCAAAATAACGTCAATCACGTGATTTTTCAAGAAGGCACCATTTTGTAATTTCACCACAGGATAGGAACATTTAATTTTAGTCTGTCTGTCTGAATAGAAATATGTCGAATCAGTAATAATTATAAGTCTTCAACCTTTCAGGTACTGACGTCATGGCTATAAGAATTACACCTCTTTCTGTTGTTTTCCTTGGTAACTCCAAACAAATAACAGACAAAGTAGTCCATAAGTAACAGTGCCGGACAGCATAAATGCTGGTGCACACAGGCCTTAGCTCAGGAAATGTGGGTAAGTTTGAATTTGCATAAACAGTCTCGCTTAAAACTTTGCACATTTCTTTACCAATAGTTCGTCCATATTATCTGAATGTAAAGAAGGTATCAAAGTGCATCTCCATATAGAAGAAATGAAAAGACTCAGCCACCTAGTAAATTTATGTTTTTCTCTACGAAAATTTATAGTTTGCCGAAATTCGATAATATTGCTCACTGACATTGGTAACATAATGTTCTAACAATCTGCCATCGTGAATTTTTAAATTTCTATTGTCTACTCGAGATACTAACCAAATGAGGACCTAAAAGAGGATACACTCTGGAGCCTATCATTTTCTCATTTCAGCACTGTTGATGCTGAAACTTTATCTAGAGCATCTAGATGCAGTGGACTAAAAAATTTCAAAACAGTTTTCAAATATTCGTCCGTTTAGTTGTTTGGCAACTGTTTATTTGCTTAGAACATTTCTATAACACAACCTATTGATATTGATTGAACACAACTCATAAAAGTAACAGCAAACAATCATCTAGCAGCCAATAACGCAACAACACAGCTGCAGAGGCGCTCGTGACAGTTTCTGATGTCTGGCTGCCAGTGGACAAACTCAAATAGCAACAACGACAGCATCTTCAGATCGTCAGACGCTAAAGATCTTACGCGCTCATCCAAACTATCCTAAACGTCGCTGACCAAGAAAGAATCTAAGCTCTGATGAGACTGTCAGGAACTAAGAAGCCGCTATCTAGAGATGGAGCTGTCGTCCCTGCTGCAGTCGAGTTTCCGAAAGGGCCCCGTCTCCTGGTGATATTTCTGTCCTCTTCCGTTTTGCTGCCAGGGCTAGCATTCGAGATTGGACCTACTTTTTGTTACTGCAACGCGTGGAGTCCACGACGATAGCAGAGAGGGGAGTGGCAGATTTAGCATAACTACAGCATTGTCATGCCCTTGTCCAATCACCAAACAGCCACGCCCATGCAGTAGCCAATTATTGAACAGAACGCTAACTTCATTATTCTGTTAGCTACAACTATGTGGCATACACCATTAGATAGCTTGCTCTACCGCGACTACGCGTATATGTAGGGTGAGCTGAAAATACGCAGGACGAAATTTCTAGCACACGTTAAAGTTTCGAACATTTATGCTGTCCAACATTGTACCATCTTACCATTTTGACACAACTTCAAGGAGAACTCTCACCAAAATCAACAATATCTCAGATGAAAGCGGTCATTTCATGACACAACCCTTTGCAACTGTTTACTGCAGATGTTTACCATAACGAAGAAATAAATCATTGAAATTACCTGTGTGGCATGTTTAGTACCATTACAGCTCTGATTGCTGGTTAGAAAGGCAGACTGATACCTGTGCACTTTTCAAGGTAAGGATTGTGAGACATATGATGGGAAGTTGTGATTTATTAATTAAAGCAAACTGGGACCCCAAACTTATCACGCAGTCAATACAAACGCAGAGCCTCAAATGGAGACCTTTCTTAGATTAGCTCATAGATCATGTCTTGTTTCATTTTGAGTGCGTTAGGAGCACTTGATATGGTTAAATCTAAAGTAGTTACTTCCAAACAAGGACAGAAAGTAAATCATATAAGGAATCATCTGAACTCGTGGCCCATTCTCTTCTTCTTGTCAGCAAACGCCCATCAACCCATACAAAACACCAGACTCTGTTTTTGATCATAGCTTTGTTATAAAATAAAATGGCTCAACCTCTATGCACATGAGTAAGTGTACATGCAATATGTGTCAGTACTTGGCTACACATCAAGTCATGTGTGCCAACTGTTGCAGATGCAACCCATTACCACAGGCGTATTCTCCATGCCCATTAACAGAATCTCACAAGATTAATCACAATGAAGAGACGTGTAGTCCATGAGAATGCACCAAAAAATTCAAGCCCACTGTATATTCTCACTCACTCACTCTTGTGTTGGTCCCTATACCATTGTTATGAGGCACACATAAATCTTAACTTCTCCCATATACAGTACTTTACATCAGCATGCCCGTTAACATAAGAGAAGAATACACAATCACCGGCTAACCAATTGCCATTGTGATCCTACAGTATCCATTAACTTAATAAGCAATGCATTGAAAGTAACTTCATTTTATTATAGCCTCTTGGTAGTGTCTTTCCTCTGCACTTACAATTCATAGGCTTTGTTCAATGAGATTAGATAACAGTGAAGACTTAGAACTTGATGTGCACATACATTAAAATTCCCATAAATACCAGTGAGTACAATCAATGACAACAGCCAAACACGCCTGACAATATCATGCAGCGACCATCAACTCGTGCTACAATGATGATAATGATAAGTCACATCACCAATCAGTCAAAACCCTAAGGCATAATGATCTAATGCATTCTTAGACTTCATGGCTTTCTCTGATTAATTAATGCAAATGCTCTCCAGTAGGGGGCACAGTATGAGCAATGCTTATTACCAACCATGCCTGCATGACTCAGTAATAAATGTTGCAGTCAGCCACCTACCCTAGATAGTTCTTGATCATGTCGGCATCTCAAGCAGTTTGTTATCAAAAAAAGGCAACACTTTCTATATTTGCATGATTGGGTCTCTCTGTTTTCAACACCCAACCAGAAATAGCAGTCTGTTATCAAAAAGTCAACACTTTCTATATTTGCATGATTGGGTCTCTCTGTTTCAACACCCAACCGAAAAATACCATCATGATCCTCCTCTTTGAATAATCCAAATATATAAACAAATAAAGTCAGTTTCCATCATTTCATACTATGTGGCCCATCATAACTTTGACCTCCTTCTGTCTTGCTTCCGGTAAATAGAAGCCTGACTGTATACGTGCACATAAATCTGTGATGCATCATCCAACAATATCAGCACCAAGACAGTCTCTCCATTAATACTAGAAGACCTTGAGTTGTTTAATCTGTGTATTCACCACTACTAAGCAAATCTATTTCACGACTAAACAGGTATTACTTAAACCTGGTTCAAAGGTAGTTTAGTTCAAGTAAACTTGTAAACGGAAAACGATAACAAGCACTCCACGAAAATGTCCACTGATTCTGTCTTGTCCACTAAAATGTCCACTGACTTTGTCTTGTCGTTGAATGCCTTACTCACAATTGTGTGGCATGTTTCCGAAAAAGGCAGTCTCTGTAGAGATGGAGTATTATTATAACTTAGACACAAATGTCGGCTCCTGTTTTCTAGGCTTTCCACCACTAGCCATCACACCTACTACTACTGCAATGTACTACTGTGCCTTCTCACGCAAGGTCACAAGCCACATTAGCTCTAAAAGCCACGTTAGCTCTAAAAGCCATGTTTGTTACTAATGATCACACATATTACTGCTGCAATGCACTGCAATGCATAGTCACATGAAGTCACTGCAATGCATATAGTCACATGAGGTCACAGCCACATTTGCTATATATAGGCCATAATTGCAAAAGCAAAGTTAAGAAAACCAGCAGCAGTTGATCATGGATAACCAACCACAGAGGGAACACCCTATATTTAATTTATCACCTAGTATACTAAACAACTTAGGAAATGATTCATGTAGTTTGGCTATCTTATGAAACTAATTAAATGATGAGTATAAAACCACATGGGAAGTATTCCATACCTTTGTGTTACACCCTAACAGGTACAATGGCTACATAACAGAAATTGCTATTGCTACTAAAATTTCCAAACACAAGAGACTAACTACAGAGCATAATACACACATGTCATCTTGTTGGAAGTTGTGAGAAAACTATACAGCCTAATACATTATTGCCATGTCGTCATGGAGAAGGTTCCAGAGAACTACAAGATAAAACACTTCCTGGTAGAAAACTACACATCAGAAGTCACAAACAGAAAGAGCTTAAAGAGCTTAACTATGAAAAGACTGATATGGGAGATAAATCTAACAATGAGGTGTGACTTCCCTCAATAAAGAAAAATAACTAGCAACTGAAGTTATGTTTCCTAGCCACTCTTGTTTGTCCTGCCACAAAGGTGTAACAACTACAACAAGTCACTCCTAATACAATAAATGTCAACATCACCATCTAAAATAACTTGGCAAAAGTGGTAGGTTCCCCTCACATAAGAAGCAAACAAATAAGAAAACCAAAAGGCCAAGTTTCAATCATACTATGAGTAGCATATTAGCTACTAATTATCTGAGTTGTAAAAAAGCTTGACCCCATTCACCTGGTCTAAAGACAACTGACAATGAGAACCCGTCCTGATCAGGCTAAGACTGTAATGCTAATTGCTAGAAATTGATAGAGAGTATGTTGACAAATAGACAATGGACAGCACAGACATTATTGAAAAAATAGCATGACAAAAAATTTAAGCAAGGTTGATACTATCTCTAAACTGGACACTGTTTAGAATGTTAACACACACACACACACACACACACACACACACACACACACACACACACACACACACACACACACACACACACACACACACACACACACACACACACACCTGAAAGTCAAAACAGACAAGTTGAGATGTACCAACACAAAACACAGAAAAAGACAAATACATAAACAAACACTCAAACCAATTGAACAAATTGAACAAACAAATAAACAGACAGCTCCATAGTTATAGCGCTGCAGTATTATGCTACTAGCTATTGCTACATCCACCCTTTCCTGAATGGCCGGAAGGATCAATTAGGGAACCAATAAAAGGTATCACACAGAAGATATACTGTTTAAGTGTCCGCCATTGTCCGCCATTGTGAATGCTTAGGGTGTACAGAGGTGTGGCTTTACAGTGACAATTGATAAAGGGCAAAGACAGTGAAGTTGCTACATTGTCAAAGGCAAGCGTAGTGATATCTGAAGACTATACAGATATAAAAACATTAGGAAACAACTACATGTTAGATCATGTGATGAGACAACAAACATTATCGCCTTACTTTTGGTGGCTGAATCAGTATCAGAGCTCATGATGCTGTTGTTGAGCATATACATGATGTGCAATGTATCAGGGGGGCACTTATGGTATTACCTCACTTTCAAGGGCATGCTGGTACAAACAGGGTACAGCAGCATGCCATTACAAACTGCGGATTAACAGCATGCCATTATATGGCGAGATTATCTCACTTATAGGTAAACAGCAGCTGTACACCAAAAAACAGCTTCCAATAACCATCTATATATAATTGCGCTACCTAGGACGTCTGTCGGGTGTCAGTCGGGTGTCAGACTGATGAGACGGGTGCAATTTCGACTGGCTTGCACGTGCACTCGCACTCACCTCACCGGAAACCCATCTCAGGGACTCAAATCAGGTGGTCATTGCTTCATTATGGAAGTTGCATCATGCTATAAACAGGAAGTAGAGTCAGCTGACACACGACAGCAGAGCAACTGTGGAATTTCCACGTGTCCCAGCTAGTATTGCATAACTTCCAGTACCAGTAATTAAACTGTGAACAACAGTTTCAGCTTCCTAGACTACCCACAACCTGACTATGAAATACCCATTTCAATGTATGTTAGTATTATTCTATAGTATCTCAGTCTGCAGCTTCTTCTTGCTCATATTCATTGTCTTCCACATGTCAGCTCTTTCTGACTAGTCTATGTTAATTAATCACGATCCACTGAGTGATTTTCAAGAGGCTTTGTCTACAGTCTTCTCTCCCTCATAACTTGACACGTGCATCCAAGGCTGCCATGCTCATGCTATGCTGATTTAAATATCAAAATACCTTGCCTTATACCAGTACTCGCTGCCTTATAATAGTATGCCATTTTAGTAGCAGAATCATCGAATCGCCTGTTCTGCTACACCCCTCTTATAACGACATGCCACTGAAAGTGAGGTAATACATTACAAAGTACAAAATATGAAGGTCAGCAAAAATAAAGAGGGGGGCAGATTTCATGAATAAGAAAACTTGACAGTAAGACACTCTACAAAATACGAGACATGATTCCTCACTCATTTAACAAAGTAATAATATATGCCACTGTCAAGACAAGTAGAGTCAAAAAATAGTACAGACAATGTACATTGAGAAACAGACCCACACAAAGATAAGACAAACAAACAACAACTGTACATGAAGAAGAACTAAAGTGCTAAACCCTCAGATGCTAAATTAGATTGCAGGCATGAATGTAAGTTATGTATCTATATGGTGAGAAATCCCACTGCCCCAATCACAGGCCATACCCAATCTGGTATCGACCTTAAATCTAATTAGTCAAAGTCAATGAGAAGTGTGAAAAAGGGGCTGAACACATTGACTGGCACATAAGATCCAATAGCTATTTGATACCTCTTGAAAGCATGCAGAGACATCATTACATCCACTGGCACCTAATTAATACCAGAACATGGTCTGTGGCATTACTGTAACCCCAGTGCATGCACTTCAGTAAACAAAACAATGAACAAAACACAGATAAACCAACATGTAAACAAACAAACAGACAGAGAGTAATAAACAATAGTGAAAGAACAGTAGCAAATGAACACTTACACTACCCTTCCCAGCAATGAGTTATCCATATAGGAGGTCTGTACAACTCTTGGAATTACATCATTACGTAAGATGCATTTTCTGTTATAAATACCAGTAACATACATACATACATACTGATACACACATACTGACACATACTGAATATCAGTATATATAGTGATACATACACTCATACTATGTGTTCTCGTCAGGATATTGTTTCCTCGGGCAACACTAATTATCTTATGACATCATAATACACAAATATGACTCACTTCTGATTTACACACTTCAAGATACAATATAATAAATGCATTAATAAACAATTTCTGTCATGGGTATATTTACTACTACTTACTAGAACCAAAACACCAAGCTTATGACATGAAACTCTGTAGTTTTATTGAGCAAGTAGTAATAGACAAAAACTCATCATTGCAGAAGGTAGGGGAGTGTCAAAGCATGGGCATCTTCTGTAACACCATTCCCGCTGTGATACCAAACAGATGTACAAATGTCAAGATCAGTAATTAGTCAACGACAACAAGCAGAGGATGACCCAAAAAGCCTGGAGTAAGCCGAAAAACTTCATTTCCGTGACAGATAAGCCAGATACGCCATCTATGAGTTGCACTAACAACTCCAAGATGACACTTACTAATCTCCATGTCTAGATGATTAGACAAATGGATGACAGTCACAAGGAGAAGTTGACTGTTAGGTTTGCATTTACGCACTACTACTAAGACGTTTGTGTATGGACCACACCAAATATCTCCCACTCCAAGCAGCAATAATGGTTATTTTTCATGCCTCAACTGCCTCTTACTACCCCAACCAGAAAAATGCCGGCATGGCCGGTACTGGCGAGAACAGTGATCTATGTACACACACACACACACACACACACACACACACACACACACACACACACACACACACACAGAAGATCAATTATCTGGAGGTTAATCAATTGAAACGTTAGTTATCTAAATGTGATATCCTTAGTTATCTAAATATCACGTGGCTTAGAACATTGTGCCTGCCACCATGCATGTTGCAATGCTGCTCTGCTAGCCTATGTCGATCTATATAGGTCACATGAGTAAGCAAAATGAGACACATTACACCAGTTTGATTGGCATGGCTATACAGAAGTTTTAGTCTACATGATGTCATCTATCTTGAATTACAAACAATTAATAAACACAAATGAACATGTACTTCGGATAACTGACAGTCTCTTGTAGTGTACTTAGACAAATAAAAACATACACATTGTATTGTAGCACCCAGAGCACCTAAAATGGGGCAAAACCCAAGGCAACTTTATTAGTGTGACAACACCATATATTGGCAGACAAAGAGAAAGGTGGCCAAAATTCCTTATAGAATGCACTACAGTATATACAATACCATACACGCATAAATATATATTCTAGACTTTTGCTTTGGGTTATATCTTTGCTGGTGATATTAATAATATTCAAAATAAAAATTAATTATTTACACACAAAACAACAGACAGACACAAGGATATACAAAATACGACAAACAGAACAATCAGCTGCCTAACCTGGTCTCTGTACACGCTAATGTCTTCAAAAGACTTCATATTGTTGACAGCAAATACACAGAGAAATCCCTCTCCAGTCCTCATGTATTGATCTCTCATCGCACTGTACTCCTCCTGACCCGCAGTGTCCAGAATGTCCAACAGACACGTCTCACCGTCGATTACGACCTGCTTACGATATGAATCCTCTGCAGAAACGTTACCAGATAGTCAGAAAATCGCAACACGATATGTGCACACGCCCACGCACCTATGGTAGGATCATACTCTTCCACGAAACTAAAAAGACAAACACACGGTCAAAAACGCAGAATGAAAACCAGATGTATGACATAACTCGAATACTATCTCTACACCAGCGATTCATGCAATCGGCGCATACACGGCGTCGTTTTTCACGCGCAGTTTGTGGCACATTCGCATCGTGCATGCATACAAACAACAGACAACACCCGGATTAAGAACTGAAATCATCTTACTGATTCTGGATTAGTTGTATCGTTAGAGCACTCTTCCCGACACCACCAGCTGCAAGCAACACCAGAAAGAGTCGCCACAGACGTAGATTTTCGCGATAACATGGCAGTACCTCCTACGACGACAAGCTTGTATTCAGTCATATTCAGCCACTATACGTCCGTGTCGGATAGAAAGACAGAAACAATTGCGAACGAGCGCTCTCTTTCGGCTTTATAAGATGGATGTTTCTTCTAAATTTGTCAACCAATGGGAGAACGTCGACTCGATTGCCCGGATATGAGCGTTCAGGCGTGGCCGAGAACAGTTGCCGTGGCAATTTGGTGTAAACAATTGCGAGTGTGCACGTGCGCAGTGGAGGGTGGTGATTCGGTTTGCGTTGTTGCTGACGCCTGCGTGAACGTGACTGTGTACGTTTTGGCGGCGGATTTTTGTGTGTTCGTTTTGCGTGTTAGGCCTATCTAGTTGTGGTTAGTCGGAGTTGACCTGTCTGTGCTTCCGCGTCCCTAGCCAGTTGATCTCTGTCTGCCTGCCTTACATTACGTGTACATTCTTTCTGTGTCATGTCTGTGCGGCTGCAGCTGCTGCCCGCTTGTCGGCCTGTACATGTCTGGATGTCCATCAGTCAAAATGTGAGTGGTGTAATGCTCGAAACTGCTTGCCTGTCGGTGGTACCGCGTGGAAAACTCTGAAAGAACGGCAACTCACGGCTCTTCCAGCACACGTACGTATCTTGATTTGAATACAGTTCGAATAGTTGTTCGGTGACTGTTCAAGTTTCTATTTATTTGTATCTAAATATTGTCTGTATTTTCGTTTGTCCAGTTTTCAGAGTGCATACGTTGTTCTGTCTGATTGATTGTCTGTCTGCATGTTTGTCTGTCTGTCTGTCTGTCTGTCTGTCTGCTTGTATGTGTGTCTGTCTGTCTGTCTGTCTGCTTGTATGTCTTTCTGTATGTTGATCTTCCTATCTTTGTCTGTCTGTCTGTCTGTCTGTCTGCAAGGGCATTGCTGGACTTCAAAAATTGGGGAGGTCGGCAGCAAGGGTTTAACATTTATGATTGACACTTTGTTTATCATCTAAAGGACAACATCTATTAATATTGGGGAGGCCGTTGCCTCCCCAGGTTCATGTGTAGAGACGTCACTGCAGTCTGTCTGTGTCTGTCTTTCTGTCGTGGTCTCCTTGGTCTGCAAGTATGGAGATGGTCTGCCCGAACCCATAACTGTATTTCCGATGATTGGCGTGAGTTCATTAGTGATCTTTGTATCACACATAACAAAGGACACAGAAATGAATATACGAACACAAGTGATTGGCCAGATATAGTTGCTATTTGATTTAGAAACAGGACATATAGTTCAGATGTTGATGAAGCCTTGGCACACCCATGGATCTGATCCAGGACATTCTGAAATAGGCAAAGATGGTCGATTTGCTGCTAGAACTACAGAAGAGAAGATGAATAATCATCAAGAGAAAGTCTGTTAGGGGGAACATCACCTAAATTTGTTGTTGTGTTCAAACATTTTGGAAGAATTAGGGGGCCTGCAGGCTGCTACGTTCTTACAGTGCTATTCAAAACATAGAGGTCTTACTGATGAAACACCTTTTGGCAGTGATGAAAGACCTTTGGAAATGCTGGCCAATTCAAGAGTTTTTGAAGTAAAGTTAGATGCAATGATTCTTTGCAGATGCAACACTAGAGTAAGTACAAATTCATGTACACTTGTGTCTACAAGAATGGCAAGTAGTAATTACAAAATGTCTGTCTGTCTGCCTGTCTGTCTGTCAATGATTAAGTGAGCCAATGAACAGTGCAATGATGTGTTTACCCCTGAGGATTTGCTCTTATCTTTTGAAGATGAGGATCAATAAATGATATGGTTGTCTGTCTATCTGTCAATAGATATATTTTCTTACATCAGAACTATTTTATCTGTCTGTCTGTCTGTCTGTCTGTCTGCTTATACTGTACATGTCTAGGGTCAGGTCATGTGTCATCTGTTTTTAGTTGGTGGATGTGGCTGCACTCAGAAAATATTTGTCATCAGTGTTTGCATGGATTTATGCCATTATGTGACCACACAGTAGACAGACACATTAGACCACCTGACCATGCACCAATGAGTGCTTCCATGAAAACTGGATTGAAACCAAAATTCTAGTCCAAACAACACTACCATCATAAAGCATCCTGCACTCCATCAAACTAATGACCTCTGATGACCAATATTGTCAACATTAACAGACAGCATCCGCACATTCATCTCATTGGCATGTATGAAGACAACACAATAGAAACAATCTTTTGCTATGAAATTTCGATTGCTTATTTACTGCCCTAAAGACACTCCGTCTGTTGCCATATTGGACAATTTTCCTGTCATATACACTAGAGTATTGGATCTGAAAAGGTCAACTTTTTTTCGTAATAATATTCTGCTCAGGCTATACTTTGTGATTCTAATACTTTCAAAGTAAACCACGACAACCCCACACAACCTGACGCGTTTCACCTTCTCATCCACCCAATTTCC
Organism: Corticium candelabrum; assembly: GCF_963422355.1. NCBI lineage: Eukaryota > Metazoa > Porifera > Homoscleromorpha > Homosclerophorida > Plakinidae > Corticium > Corticium candelabrum. The sequence goes on from NC_085090.1 coordinate 3,000,510, forward strand.
ATTCCTTCTCTTCATTGGACCGCCACGCTTGTTCACCAATTAATATCCGTGCTACAGCACAGACGACTTGCGTCACACAAATGGTGCGCCACACGGCCAATTTCAATAATAGGAATGTTTGTCACGGTGATGCATCCCGGCAACTCCTGCGTTTGTAGCAAATTTCGCACCACAAGATCTAAGTTTGACTCAAACGGGGCACCGATTTAGCCAGAATGTGTCATTTCCGCCTAGCAATCTCGTAACCGTTTACTACAGCTGCCAAACTGTCGTAAGTTTACATTCTTGGCAATTCAACGAGTTGACACCCGATTGCGGTCTAATCTCTGTTTACTTGTTTGTATCTGGTGTAACAATGTAACACTTCGCTGCTGATTGTTTTGAACACGTCCAGGTCACTTTCGATGCCCCGTTGTCTCGGCGCCGCTGGTTTGGGGGAAAAGTATTGCAACATCGAAATTATCCAGAAATTTTCATGTCGTCGCAGATATTATTGTATCAGTGCAATACAACGTGCCAGCTGTAAACATCTCTCCAAATTCCCCTGACGTCACGATTCCTGGATCTAAGCTAATTTCTCGCCTCGTCGACCAATCAGATCGACGGCTGATACACAGACGGCCGTCGTTGATAGTCACGGCACGTGACCCGAATTACACGTGACCTCGTCGACCGCCCATAGAGACGTCCCCTCTCCGGATTGCCTCATTCTCGACTTGCCATTCCGGGGAGTAACTTTGGTGCGAAATTTCGACTGCAATTTCGTCTGCGATTTTCCGACAACTGCCGTCGCTCCGGACCATAATGCTCGAAATGGAACAACTCTCTGCCGTCTACGTTCCAGCTCTCTCCCTGCTGCTCGTCGTTCTCGTCGTCCTGCTCTACGTGAGACGAAAGCGCAGCTTGCAGAACGAAATGCCATGCCCAATATACCAGCGGATAGTCCAGCACCAGCCGACGGAGAACGCCACGCAAGTGCTCATCGCTGTGAGTATACATACGATTCCATGTTGTCTACAAATTACTGCTCTGTTGACAAAACAGAAAACTGTCCGTGGCAACAAGCTTGTTCGCAACACCTTGCAACTGTAAATGTCCGCGCGTGTAGGCGGCTATACTCTGCATAGAGGAGATGCACGAAGGTGCCACTTCGTCTAGTGAGTCGCGTGCGGTTTGCACTGCTCGCGTGTCGCTAATCACACAACAAGGCAACAACATCATTACCCTCCGTTGCATCGACGTCGCTGCGCCGGTCGGAGAGCGCAAAACCCACTTCGCCGCGGCGGGTTGACGCAGCAGCGAAAGCACGAGGATTGCATTGCAGTCTTTCGAGCAAGCGGAAGACCGCGAAATTCGATACGTAGATATGCATCGAAACCTCTTGAAGAACACAGCCCACTCGCTTCTCGTCTGGAGTGTAATTTTGCGATGCTAATCCGCGAAGAATGCCGAAGCTGCAATCCGAACGAGAGCGCGTTGCGCTGCCGTCTCTCATGTTTATCAGTGTCGTTAATCAATGATGCTAAGCGCGCAATTTGTACCCGCAAAGTAATAGTTGCGCATTAGAGGCCGGGTCTGCGGCCATTCACGCCTCTTTCGTCCTCCAAGTCGATATAACGAGCGAGATGCGAGTCGTTGAAGACGTCACTGGGTGGTCGAACAGTTGGCTGTTATTCTAGCATAGCTCGTAACTGTTCTACCGCTGCAGGGTAGCTCTAACTTCATCAATGGGGTTTCATTCTAACGGAAGCTGATGTAGGTCAATAGACCACCCGGCATGCTTGACTCCAGTCATTCTTTGTGCTTGACCCCGGTGCTCAGTCATGCCACCAGTCATGCATTCGCCGGTCGGTCGTTGAGTGTTTGTTGAATTGTGTAGGGAGGCGCAGGATTCTTGGGACGACACATTGTGAAGCAGTTAATCGAGAGGAAGGGCTGCGATGTCCACGTGTTCGATATTGAACTTCCTCTCGAGGATTTGCGAGATCCCCTCGTGGCTTCGTACATCAAAGGCGACATCCGGCAGATGAGTCACGTGCAGGAGGCGTTGACTGGTATCGACACGGTTTTTCACACCGCTGGAGTGTTCAGCCACAACGTGAACGTGACCGACAAGGTGAGCGATGACTAGAAACGTCGTCTGACGCGTTGGTAGCAATATGCAGTTGTCTTTCTAGCTTATGTGGGACGTAAACGTTACTGGTACCGAGACTATTGTGAAAGTTTGCCAAGAAAAATCGATTAGGAAACTAATCTTCACCTCTACTTGCATTGTGGTTCGATAAGCTAATGGCCATTGACACCTAACGGTATTGCTGTACAAACTATTTCTTTGTAGACAATGGGAAAAGATGATGCCATAGCAGAGGGATGGGATGAAAAGCACCCTTACCCCAGAGAGCCTGTAAACGGCTATGTAAAGTCAAAAATTGCTGCTGAGGCAATCGTTCTGGCAGCCAACAGTGTGACTCCATCTGGAGAGGGTTTGGCCACCTGTGTAATGAGACCGGGAGGAATGTTTGGCATTGGCGACAACGTTAGACTATTTCAAGTTTAAGATTACAAACTGTTGACTCTCTTTGTTCTCTATTGTACTTCAACAGATGCTGGCAGATATGGCTCTACAGGGTAGAGACAATTACTACATTGGTGATGGCACTGCTAGATTCGATCTTGTCCATGTCAATGCAGTAGCTTATGGTCACATCTGTGCAGCAAACCATCTCTCCCCAGTCAATGACAAGGTATACCTTAAGATACTCTTCAACACAACTGATGACATCGAAAGTGAATTCTGTTCCTCTGTAGATACCAATTGCAGCTGGCAAAGTCTACAATCTAACAGCAGGAAAACCGGTCATGTACAAGGAATTTTTCGGTTAGCCAGTCGATCAGATATCGAATCAGTAGATCTTTCTAATAATTCTGGACTATATTCGTAGGTGGTCTCTGTGATGGTCCCAAATCGTTCTGGGGCCATGCTAAGCCAAAGTCCATACCTGTCTGGCTAGCCAGTGCTTTAGCTACAATCAATGAGGTGACTTATCGATCATTAGGCATCATCTTATTTGCCAAGTCATTCACAAGGTAGAATAGCAGGCAGCACACCCGCTGTCACTTACCTCACGCTAAGTCATCACCCTGTTAAATTCTCTGATTTTATCAGACTCTCTGTGGAGATGACTCAACGCAGCTACTGGTTCAACAACGAGAGAGCCATGCAAGATCTGGGGTACACTCCACTGTTGAAATGGAGGGACCACATCGACCTACTGGTTCAAGACTACAGCTTCAGTTGCAGTACAGCGCCGAGACTCAGACGGAGAAGCGTTCCATGTCTCTCTTCCCCCCACATTTCCAGCAGGGGCAGCATTGCTGATCACAGAGGCGCCACATAGTGTGACCCCCACGTATGGTCGGTTACCTGATAGGTGTCGGTCTTCTCCATTGACCTGTTTATACTAGAATTCACTGATAGACCCGAGTGGATACATATTCCATGGTATTGGGCATATGTGGCAAGAATAATAGGCATCATTTCAGTATATTATCCATTATCTGACAGTTCTAATCTTATGAGATAGAGCATATCAAGTTGTTTGGACGAGTAATTGAGAAATAGTGGTATAGAGGAAAGACTGTTATCTATAGACGTATTTTTGCATTCCTCTTGTCAAATTGCAGTATATTCATCGGTATATTTTCTCGTTAAGTTTCACAATAAAGCATTGGTAATTCACGCTTCCTTGTGCCTATTCACCGTCCCTATTAAATGGCGCCAGTAAACCAACGCACATGTCAGTCTGACAGACAGACAATGGAGCTACAAGATAAAAACGTTTGTTTGTGTAGCTTGTTGTACAGAGCTTGAATAGAGAAGATAACGATGAGGTCGATTGGATGAATTGCTCGGATTGTATCTTTGAGTACCGACGAGGAAGTCAGTGGGAGCTGGAAGTTTTGAGTTGGAGTTAGTAGTTAAGAGTTTCCTGTTGCCATGCGGCAGTGGATTGAGATAAGAGTAGAAGGTGAGGATAACGTTGGAGGACGGTTGTGTCAAGACAGACAGGTAGATGATAGATAGAGAGAGATAGAGACCGTTGGTGCGTATCCTGGCAATCGTGACGCAGGCACGCACACACTTAAACACGCTGGTACTCATGCATAGGCACGCACAGTATGCATGATACCCCACACGCACACAGCCACACGCGAGCACACGCGCGCGCACGCACACACACACACACACACACACACACACACACACACACACACACACACACACACCATCCTGTCACCAGTAGCGGGTTAGGTTAGACACAACTGATACCAATCCTCACGGTATACACACATAGATATAGCCAGTTGTGTCCGAATACAGCCATGCATGTACTGCCTTCTCATCTCATAAGTTAAATGACTACACTGATCTAACATTCCGTGTATAGTTACTAGAATGGGGCTGCATCACAGATGGGTCTGTTGATCCATACACAGAGGTACCGCTCTCCTAGAGAGTAGGTATGGGAAAGAACAGCAAACAAAAGCCAATAAAAAGTTAGAGGACATATGAGCTCACAATGAAAACTTTAAACAAGAAGAAAAGGATGTATATGCATGAGTTGATGAATGATGTCATGTACCTCCAGGGCGATGACTGGTGGTCTTATTAACAAGCGGCGATTCAATGATTTCCATACTTCAATAAAGTTTTGAGAACCAATTGAATTGGGTAGACTCTCGGTACCTTTGACAGTAAGCAAACCTTGTGCCTTCAATATCAACGGGTAAACAGTGATATCCAATTAAAGTGGGTGGTATCTTCATATTCAGACTAAGCAGTTGTTACGCTACTAGAGCAAGCAAACAGTGCACCAGACAGATATACCGACAGACAGATAGAATCTGACAGACAGAGACAGACAGACAGATAGAATCTGACAGACAGACAAACAGACATACAGACATACATACAGATAGACAGACAAACAGACAGACAGACAGACAAATAGATGAGAGACAGACAGGAACGCAGATTTGAAAAAGATATGACAGACAGACACAGAGACAGACAGACACACAGACAGAGATACAGGGATAGATAGACGGATGGACTCGCTTCCACAACAGACACTTAGAGTTTAGATTATACTTAAAATCAGCTCATTTTCTTTAGTTTTATCTTTAATTCTTGGTAACCAGGTTGTGGTCGTTGAGCATCGATCTTTATGTTATTGGCAAAGGTGTGAGTTGTAGCAATGCATTTTATATACATACAGACAAATGAACAGAAAGACTGACAGACAGAGATGCGAACAAACAGAGAAACGGACAGGCAGACAGAAAGCAAGGCAAGCAGACAGACAAGCAGGCAGGCTTGAGAGGATTAATTAACAGATGACAGAAAGACTGGTAGACAGACAGACAGACAGACAGACAGATAGTTAGCTGACGTGCCTTTTACTGATATTCATTGTATGGTATTATTAATGTTGAAAATAAAAGACAGATAGACAGACAGACAGACAGAAAGACAGACAGACAGCGCTTTATTCTTCCATAAATGAATGGGCGTAGATGTGGCGCAGAAACTAACAATGAACCACTAGATACTATCTAATCACTACATATACTATTTCTAACAGACAGACAGACACACAGACATACAGACAGACAGACAAAGAAGATTAGGTGTCAAGTGAAGAACATTGATTACATTAGAGATGCTTATTCACTACAACTTTGTTTCCGTTACTGTGACTTGTGTAACTCGACCCATGGGTCGAGAACTCACTATTTAGTTGTGGTGCCTTTTACTGACATTCACTGTCTAGTAGAATTGATGTTGAAAATAAAAGACAGACAGACGGACAGACAGACAGACATACAGACAGAATATTGTTTCAAAAACAGCCACATAACATAAATAGTTGTAGGTAGAACCAAGTCCTATTGGCTTGGGTAGTATTTAGTTGCTTTTTTTGCTTAGATGGTGTATAATAGTTCAATGTTTGAAAATATATGTATTGACAGACAGACAGACAGACAGATAGACAGACAGACAGACAAATAGACAGACAGACAGACAGAGGCAAAAACAGACAGACAGACAGAGGCAAAAACAGACAGACAGACAGACAGACAAATAATTTATTTTTTGTATATTTTAAAATATATGTGATTGACAGAAAGACAGGCAGACAGACTACCTCTCACATACAAGTGACTCTGGACTGAGAGGAAGAGAGTGAGACAGAGAGACAAACAGTGTACGTGGACACATATTTATTCATACATGCGACCCAGCAACAGGTAGCTGACGGGACAAAGCCAACAAACATTCCACAACACCACAGGTACAACGCACACACGCGCACAATAGCATCAACACCAGTTGACCCAGCGCAACACAATTCGATCCCCCAAAGTGGCTATACACACGCCCATCCATATTACATGACATCTTCCTCTCACCAAACATATTAATTGAAAATCACCACACAAAGACCAGCTAACAAACATACACACACACACACACACACACACACACACACACACACACACACACACACACACACACACGCACAACTTTGCATTGCCACACACCAGACCATCCCCTGCCACTCTAAAAACCAACTAACCCAATCTGTTGCTATCAGTTGCAACCAGCATCAGCTGCCCAGGTCTGATCAACCAAACCAAAACACATATTGCAGTGGTGGTGACTTGATTGAAATGCAAGGGTAACCTCACAAGAAGGCATGATAGCAACAGGTCGCTCGCTCATTCATGTGTGTGTCATCTAATCACCCTTTGACCACCATGTTTCTTATACACTGGGTAACAATATCGAATTAACACCACACAATGCATGACCTCATACATCCATGTGTGAGGATTAAGAGTATCACTGTCTGGTAACACAAACCCACATACATATACATTATAGTTCATGTCTTGTTATGTTTCTATAAATATGAAGAGATCAAAGAGAACTGTCAGACACTTTGTTTGGAAATAGACAAGAAAAGGGGTGACTCATGGTGACTCTAAATAAAGCCAAGGTAATCACTGCAAGGGGGTGTAACACAAGTAGACATGTTTGTCATTAATGGAAATGAAACTGTTATCTTGTACTGAAAGCGTTTATATTTATATCTACTTTACATGGATTGCAGCACGCTATTTTTATAAACGTTATCATGTGACAAGGATCACGTGATTGTTAATCACATGATTAGTACACGTGTTTGCCATATCCTCGTGGAGGCCACTACTGTACCTCCACATTCCTTATTATCATGTCATCATCTATGCATCAAGCAATTGCAGTGTACACCTGTGTTTGATACGATCTGGTATGACAACACAGATGCTGCAATCTTGGTCTCTGAGAATAGAAGTCAATTAGGAGACAATGAATTAATTTAAGGGTTTCCTTTCCCATTGTTTCATACCACATTCAAGTGACAATATTTATAATACAACAATGTGGCAGTGCATCACTACAGAAGTCATAAATTAAATTCATGTAATGTGATTGTGACAAGGAGTAACACAATATTGTCAAATAAAATGAAACAGGAAAGACCAAGCATGCAGAGGTACTGACGAGCAGACAGACAGAAAAAGAGACAAACAGACAGAAAAAGAGACAAACAGACAGCAAAAGACACAAACAAACATACAGAAACAGAGACAAACAGACAGACAAACAGACCGAATAAGAAACAAGCAAACAGACAGAAAACAAACAAACAAGCAGACAGACAGACAGAAAAACAAACATACAGGCACACAGATAGACAAACAATGAGACAGACTGCTTGTCCACTAAGAATGTCAAAAGGTATAATGCATGACCAAATAAATACTCAAAAGTAAAATCCATCAATCCTCAAAAGTATACAAATCCATATAGGTCTATATTACACTGTTCGTCTGCTCAGACCCTAATTGCGTGAACTGCTCCATCGCAAAATTTCTTCACTTTGACTTGGCCCTATATTGAGAAGCGAGCTACTTTTTCTAGATCACTTGACTAGTAAATTACTGTAATCTAGCTAACAGAAAGGCATCCTCTCACTAGGCAATGAATACTTGTGATGTTGTTTGTTGTCTCTAACAGTTTTCACCTTCTTTGCTAATTCCAAAGTGTTCTGCTGACTGACCCTATATATCGCCCTTATGACCAATGTTAATAAATTAAGGGAATGATTGGAACACACATGAAGTCACATAGCGAAACCTCATGATTATATTGCCAACAACAGTATTCTTTTTCAGAGCTGAATATAGATCTAACTACAAGTACCGTACATATTTCCCTGAGTTATTCTTCCACTCGATTAATTCCACACTCGTACAAATGTTCTATTAGTTAAGCATTGTAAAATATACTATGGCCCCCTCTCCCAAATAATTCTTCATCCCAGTCCTTCCAAAGGATAGGAAAATGACTGTTTGCATCACATGCCCAAGATGAACGTTTTGTATTCAGAATTAGAAAGCATGTCAAGACCACAGCTATTGCAATACTAAAAGTGGGTTATCTGAAATAGTAGGAGCAACTGTTGAGCAGGTCACAACGAGCACAATGGGATGGTAAACATCCTGTTATTACCTTTGTGGTAGTAACTCTGGCGAACCTAATGCCTTAGAACAAGCGTTTTACTTACTTGCCAGAATTCCAAATCCACGTAACAGTAATCCTCTCTGTTAAATTATTCCTCTTGATCATAATTCCCTTATTGACTGAGACTCGACAAAATTAATTCTCTATAAAATCTTTATAAATTGTATAATTGATTTCTATAAAATTATTTAAGAAATACGTTAACTATTCAAAAGAATAGAAAACAGTGCCATTAGCATCTGTGTTCGTGATGATGCAAAGAAAACATATTTTCCCAACAGCAGCTGTAGCTGCATGTTCATAATAATCAATAATGATCAACAACAATCAATAATCATTAAGGTTGCAATAAAATACAATATTTATAAAATACAGTGTACCACATATAAATAAACTCAAGCTTAATCCATTACACAAGTAATGTAGTAACATTAACCTTTACTATTAATCACATATATATATAGCAAAGTATATAACTTTGAATGGTATGTGAAGCAGAGCATCTTTGTACTGGACTCACTCATACTAATGCACTGTTTACACTGCAACAGGCATAATGACTTGTGACGTCAGACCATGAACCTGGCACATCTAGTGTGAGTCAGTCTGTTATGAAGCCAATGCACTAACATATATGCAAGGCAAATGCTATAAAACGTTTAATCGGTAACTTCACTGAGTGCAAGAAAAACAAACATATAACTGTCTAATTTGGCTTAGTTAAGTTTTATCACGAACAACCAAAATGTAGTCACTAGCACATTGAATAAAACTCGACACACTATGCATAGCAAATTAATTATGCATAAACATTATCCAAATAGATATATTGTGTTAAACTGACTGCATCGCATTACCCAGAGCAGAATATAATGTTTTCAGTCAGTTGGACATCGATTATGAGTTTAGCACAACAAATATACCACATCACAGTTGTCAATGAGTCACTATGAAATTGCATTAAATGCTCCCATTTTTCATACTACACATGCACTAAAAATAAATTTCACATCAAAATTTACTTGGCGGGAGCACTGCTCCACTGCAACAGGTGCAATGCATAGGAGTGTTTCAATTGTAAAATGTAAAATACAAATTTATCCAATAAGATGTGAGATATGTTACCTATCCTATTGTTCACATAGTGAAATGTGTGAATTTAGGAATTTGGCCTATTAATTAAACAAATTTTGATCTCTAAATTCAGCTTCATTATAAGTGACACCTGCTTTTAAACTCAAATTAATTTCACATTCTGAGCAATAAAGCAATACTGTAGATAATAAGGAACCACACACATATTCACTTCTTCAGACTTGGGTTAGCTTTGGTGTAGTTTAAAGTAAATCAGGAGCAGCAAAGGGAGTCGCAAGTAGGGGGCGGGGTATGAAGGACATCAGAGTAGGTAAAGTAGGGTAAGCTATCAGTAGGAACTTCCTGTTGAGAAGCACTTTCTAATCTGTTTCTTCGAAGTTGTTGATCGTAAGGTTGGGGGATTGCCCTTCTGCCCCCTCCAGCTCCGCCATCACAGAAATGTTTAAGGTAAGTAACAAACTGCGCTAAAGGGCTCTTAGCCAATTAGATTAATGTACTTTCACATACCTTCACAGGACACTAATTATAATTAAGTTTCCAAAATAAACCAAAACGCTGTCATGCTTATAGTAGCATACCCCTAAATCAATAAGTAAATCTATTGATTGGAACAGGCATTATCTGCAGGTGTTTGGTCTATTCAGACAATGTCCGATGTCCCACTGTTATAGTCTGCTCTGTTAGCAATCTTCAACAACAACACTAAGTAAAACTGATTCAAAGTCAATAGCATCGTAGTCTGTATTTTGAGTGAGTCTTAGCAGACATGACAAATTTGCACTACCTGGCATGCAATGTTCAATTATTGGTTCACATGTTTGGTTTGCTGCAATATTGAAGACAAGCAGATGGTAGCAGCATAATAAATCCTTGTTGGTTACTTGTCAATGTCGTTGATGACTAACATTAGCACACCGTGCACCATCTGCTTGTTCCAATGACTTGAAGATGAGACATAATATTGAAAGTACAAATGTGTATGACAAATTGTGACATATCATGCAGTTATCTGAAAGATACGAGCTAGTGTTACACTGTGGCTACGCAATAAAATGTTAAGAATAACACACATGACGGTCTATTCAATTTGCTACATACAATTAAAATTTTGGTATAAATGACGAGATTGAAAAAATTATTACTGACCTCAACTTCTACTATATGACTGTAAACTTAGAATTGACATACAATCACAGTGTTGTACGGTGCTAACATATTAGGTTAATTAAACGCGACATACAAAACACAAGAAAGCAGCATCGTATAGTCACATCAACCGTTGATCTAGTCATGTAGTAATATCAAACAACTGAACCAAATTTCTCTTTGTCTGATTGCTTTGATCGTCTACCATGAAAACTTATTCACGCATAGACTGCAATGATACATTGAATTAAACAATGGAGTTTCCTCATTTCACATGATATGACTGGTGACTTAACACTAACTGACAAGGCATATACATGTAAGTATTGTTGCTACTATAGCATCAACTTGCACTGCAACTTGTCAGAGTAGACACGTAATTTGCAAGTATACTTGTGCGGTGAACTGTTATATCCTAGCAACACTTGTACTAGCCAGTCTTATATATATATAATTAATTAATCTACGATAATCATAAAGAAACATAGAGTTTAATATCATATATGACACATTGTAATCTACAAAACATTATGCTGCAAAATCATATCTAGGATGCATACTATATGTTGCCTTGCAAATTCTCGGCAAACTACTTACAAAATTTAATGTTTTCAAATACACAGCACCACAAGTTAATAATAACCAAAAAAATGTAAACAAAATATACAAACCACCTACAAAACAAGGATACTGATACCGACTACCATCGTCAACATGTAATAATTTTACACAAATCGACTCTTGAAATACTATACATGATGTAGATCAGTAGAACACCGGATAATGTCAATTAACACAATAAACCTCAATGTCAGCAGAGACATTACTCAGAGTCATACATTCATTTAATTAGTTATTTTTACTTCCAATCCTGGTCACACAATACAAAGGGGTGGTCCTATATAGTCTATCTATCAAGCTCTCAGTATATATAAGTTGCAACGTGCTTACTCACCAACGCGAGATACCACCTACCGATACTGTACAACTAGTTTAATAACCACCACATGAAAACTATACACATGTATGTTTACTACGAATTCAACATTATAGACAATAACCATTAATGACATGACAGTTGACCAATACTAAGTACTGATTCAATTATTTGCTAATTTATTATAAAAACAGTTACGCTAAACAAATTTCTTTGATGTTGTAAGACTATAAAGTCATCAAGTATCAAAACAACTTATAAAGGCTACACCCACAACTGCTGATTTCTAGAGATGAACACATACTCAGAACCGTCATTGTCATGGCAACAGATCCAAACACACCTTTGTCTCCAAGAGGCTCCATCGCTTTAATAATTAATCTCAGTAGGTAGTAATGCCAGACTGATACACCTAGCCTCTGTCCTACAGAATCCCCAATGACTGAGAAGTCGATCCACACGAGTGTAGATTCAATATCAAGACTTCAGATCTGGAGACTACATCCACGGCTCCAAGCACTGGATGCCTGCAATGCCATACCCACAAGTGGCTCCACATGGAAAAGCCACGGTGCAGTACCTAGACCACGCATACCATGGAACCTCTCGGGCACTGATAACAAGTACACGAGGCTCTATATTATAAAAATTGTCGATACATTTAGACTCATTAATTTAATTAAATAATTGAAATTTACTTACTTAATTTCCGATCATGCTATTAAAAATCTTACCTACAAATGAATCTCTTCAGTCCTGCGATTTTCAGATAATATGTCTTGATCAGGACCTTTCTACTTTCAACATCCGTACTGAGCACATACCGCTAATAATCTAAGTCTAACATTTTACCTTGAAGTAACACTCACATCACGGATATCATCTGCATGCGCCGTTATACGGGTTTGATTAACGCGCGTTATCAAACACGTGGCTGTGGTAGCAGGTGATGCAATTAATTAATTTAAAATATTACAGAGACATTCAATAACAAAATCAGAGAAAACAGAGCTGACACCGATCTCTATATATTTTCAATACATGAACAACAACAAACAACAAAATATCAACTGAAACTCTCAATACTAGACTCACTCTTTCCTTCTTTAACACATCTGAATGATGTTCAATGAGTAAATCAAAAATCTCTCAGGCGAAAGCTGTCAGTTCATGACACATCCCTTTGCAACCGTTCATTGATGTTTACCGTAACGGAGAAATGAAACATTAATTAAAATTACCTGTGTGAGCGTGCTCAGTACCCGGTGGCATGAGAGTAACTATGATTGCTGGTTAGCAAGGAAGACCGATACCTGTGCACTTTACAAGGTAAGGATTGTGAGACATATGGTGTCAAGTTGTGATTTATTGACTAAAGCAAACTGGGAACTCAAACTTGTCACGCAAGTATCGACTGTGTCAATACAACAGTAGAGCCTCAAAAGGAGACCCTTCTTAGATTAGTTTATCATGTCTCGCTATATTTTGGGTGCGTTAGGAGCACTTGATTGGTTAACTAACCCTAAAGTGCTTACCTCCAAACGAGGACAAAGACTTTATGCTAAATACGGGGAATCGTTTGAACAACTCGTGGCCTATTCTCTGCTTTCTTTGGCTGTCTGGACCCTAAGCTTTCTGCAGGAAGATACTAGGCCTTGTATCTTTCTTTCAACAAATTTTAGTATTTGGTGAGAGTTGTCCTTTAGGGCAGATTCACCTTTTTCGGTTGACTTATAAGCAATTCTCCAATCATGGAGCCGTGCGTGGGTGTTTTTCTGAGCTTGCGCATTTTGCTGCTGCAAGATTCATACCTACTAGCAGCTTACTGACCTTGCATGCATGCTACTATCCGCGTTTGTAGGACGTCAAAAGCACCGATTTCAAGAGCACATTGTTAAGAGAATGCTTGGAAGGCTATTGCCGCAGAATAAGAAGCAAGAGACGACGTTTCCTCTGCTTAATTGTGACGGAAGCGTCCATGCCTGACGTCATGTACGGGACACTGAACGTATGCAAGGAGCTCAATGTGAATGCTATTTATATAGCATGTTGCGTTACGTTACGTTACGTAGGCCGCCATACGTTGATAAAATACGTATACGTTAAGGTTACGCTACGAGCTCAGTGTGAATCAGCTTGTAAGCTTAAGCCCGTTGCGGCTAAACGGCCGCTCCAATTGTGGAGCCCCTGCGACGTCACCTTTTCCCATTTAAGTTGTGGACATTTTCCGTCGACGAGAAATGATCTGTTAAGTTACATCTTGTCGCATGTTGTTCCTACAGACTATTCCTATATGCACAGTTACACTAAAATATTGAAAGTATCATGTCTCGCCATGCAATGATCAGAAAAAAACTATTCCATCTTCAAAAAGTCAATTATATAAATGAATACCAGACGTTAATTGAAGCAACATTGAGCTACGAATCTACACTTTACTCGTCAGGGTGATTTCTGCGAGAGAACGGTTCTGGTGATTCTGTACCTGGAAAACGCACGTGATTGCAATACTTCATCAGACGTGGTACAGTGCAATATACTCTTTACCTTGAAGCGCCGGTTTCGGATCTTGCTGTGTGGGTAAGAACTGACCGTCTTGAAGAGATGCTGGTGGTGGTGGAAGAGGTGGAGGCGACATAGCAGGAGGAGGAGGAGGAGGTACCGTGGCGTCGTAAAACCTTCCACCAATCGAATCCGTTCTGTCCGTTCCCAGTGAAATTAGCTGCGGTAGATATGCTTGCGGTGGCTCAGCCGATGCAATGAGATGACCGGTTGACATCGACTGCAGTTGTGGCTGATCTAGAGGGTGGTGGAATGCTGGAGGAATGCCGGCTGGCACTGCCGATTCCAGGCGACCATGTGATGGTACTTGAGCAAATGAAGAACCGGGAACCGTTCCAGAAATCGGTGGTAAGGAAGACGACGATCCGGAAAATGGCATCGATGATGGATAAGAGACGGTGAGATCCGTTGGTTGAGCTTGTAGCATCGACTGTGTAGGCATGTGATGATGAGAAAACTGATTGTCCACTATAGCTTGTGATGGTGGCCCTAAGGCAGAGAATGGTACTTGCGCATTCATAGGAAGACTGACCTTTCTTGGAAAATCTTCCAGCTCTCCCGCCTGTTGAAGAGACGGCCTTCTTGAATTGTCAGTAATTGTAGCTCCATACCCGGGCATCAAACTAACGTGACCGTGTGCTAGAGAGGTTCCGGGCATCGCCACGGAGGCGGGGATAGTTGCGTCTTCTTGACTGTGGCGTCGATGATGTTCAGCTTGAAACGCTGTGGAGGAAACGAGTCCTGTCTGCGCTGGTTCTCCCGCCGAATAGGCAGGAAACGCAGGCTGCCTAATATTTTCCAACGTCGAGCGAGTTTCGCGAAGCGGATGCGGCTGCACGTTTACGGACGTCGGTGGGCCAGTCGACGGCCGACGGATGTTGGCGGCAATGAAAGGGTTCGACGTTTGACCATAACTGTCCTTCCTCATGTGCGACGGCTCGGCAGTCATTAACTTGGATTCGGTAGGATAAGGAAGGTTTTGTTTGATAGGATAAAATGAATCGCCAGCTACTGGCCTCGCTTCTGTAGGATAAGGTGGTCGAGGTACCTCGTTAGTAACAGGATAAGGCGGTCGCACTACCTCGTTTCCTGTTGGATAAGGCACGTTGCTTGGAGCCTCTATAGGATGACGATTTGCAGTCGGATAAGGTAGACGCGTTTGTTGTGACATGGTCGGGTCGGTCGGATAGGGAACATTTGTTGTGTTGAATGGTTGAAAAGGATGCCGTGCAAGCTGATCAGTGGGTACACTGTGCGATCCGGGCACGGGTTGTGCATGAGGATGATACGGATTATGCACAGGCGGAACCGTTGGAAAAGCAGTGTACTGCTGCGGAGGGACTCCATATGTGTGGGATGATAAAGGATGGCCGCCGGCTGCAGAGAAGTGAGACTCGCCAGCCATCGTGCTGAGATGCGTAGGCAAATTTGCTCGATATGGGACTCCCAGGCGACGAGATGGAACCGACGCTTTCTTTCTCTGCTGCTTGCGTTTCTTGGCGGAGCGTTCGTCTTCACTGCTTGTTGATAAAGACAAGCTGCCACGGGAGCTAACAGAAGCGTCCGCACTGGAAGATTGGCGTTTTGGTTTCGCTCGTCCTTTCTTTTTCCTTCGGTTTCCGTCAGTGTCCTCTTCTTTGTTCTTTCCCTTTCCTTTCTGCTTCTTCTTTCTTTTCTTGTTGTCGTCAGATAAGTCGCTCTCTTCGTTTTTCTTTCCGCTTTCTTCCTTTTCATCACCGTTCTCCGCTTCTACACCCTCCCTTGCTTCTTCACCCTCCCCTGCTTCTTCACCACCTTCTGCGGTTTTTGTAGCTTCATCTTCCGCTTTTGCTTCAGCTTCAGCTTCAGCTTCTGCAGCTGCCAATGCTTCCGCTTCTTGCCGAGCTCTTTCTTCAGCCAATAACGCTTCCTCTTCAAGCCTAGCTTTCTCTTCAGCCATTTCGCGTTCAGCCTTCTCTTCTTCCTCTTTTTTCTTTCTCTTTGCCTTTTGAAGATTTCTCAACCAGACGGGTTTAGAGGAGTCCTCCTCGTCTTCAGATGGCGGCTTTTGCGTTTCTGGATGCTCTGACTGGGCAGTTGCTTCTGCTTCTTGTGTCTCAGCTTCCGCCCTTTCCATTTTCACCTGTCGCAGTTTAAACGCAGCTTGAAGATCAGATTCCGGCTCAGTGTCTTCCTTTGATTTTTGTACTTCCCCAAATACTCGAATTCCTTCTCCAAACCCACAAGTCGATTTGAAGTCGTCCTTGGTCATATCAAATAGATCGGCGCCGCAGTGGCCAGACAGTTTTTCAACACACATCGAGCTAAAGTTCTTGCTCATCAACCAACGCCGTACTTCCGCTTGACCAGAGTCTCTCCTCAACTCTGCACCTTTGACAGCCTTGCTAAATACTCCGGGACGATTTTCCTTAGGTTTCTTCAGTCGCATCGCAATTTCAGCCTGAAAAGGATTGCTTTCCACCTCCACACCTCGCCTCTCGTCAACAGAGACCTTACGTAATGTCCGTTTCTCTTTCAGTTCAGCTAGAAGTCCAGCCCTACCGCTTTCTTCTTTCACTCCTACAGGTAGTTTCTTGTCTGTTTTCTTTAATTGGGCACCCATAATCTCAGCTAGTAAATTTCCTCGGTTCTGCTGCTTACCGCCAGATAGAGGCGGTGCTCCAGGCGGAGGCGGTGCACCAGGCGGTGGAGGAGGTCCAGGAGGTGGAGGAGGTCCAGGAGGTGGAGGAGGTCCAGGCACACCCGGAGCCGGTGGTGGCGGGGGTGGTGGCGGAGGTACGGGTGCTCCTAATGGTGCACCTGTAGGAGACGATGGAAGCGGCGGAGGCGGGGGCGGAGGAGGAGGTGCAGAGGCATCCGTAGCGTCTGTAGAAGCAGCAGGATTGACTGATGGAGAAGATCCTTGCGAAGATTCATTGATTGACGGAGGAGTCTCTGTAACAGGAGACAGAGTGGGTTGTTTGAGAGTTGGACGGCGCAGGGTCTTGTGACTATCTCTTCTACCCACGAGATCCTCGATCGACCGCATTGCAACAAGCTATCATATCAAACAACACAATCACACACAATCGAACACAATCTCTTTCCTACACATACCCTTCCGTCTGGCGACCTCACCGCCGTTCTTGGATTTTGTATACGATGCGGTATCGTCCTGCCGTCCGGAGTCTTAAAATACACAACAGCAGACCTCTGAGAAACCGAAGGCGGTGGCGGCGGAGGCATAGACGGCGGAGCGGGGACGAGACGACCGTCATCCAAAAACACAGCAGTGGCTGATAACAGATCAGAAAGCAAGTCACCTTACAAACAAATACAAGTTTTTAGGTACCTCAAAAATTAAAAAAGGTAGAAAGAGATAAATGGGAGAGATAAATGGGAAAGCAGGGTAATAAAAGTGTAACGTCTGTTCGATGTTAATGTACAAGGGCTCGACCAATCTTTGAGTTTCCGGCAAAAAGACATGCCAATTGTTGTGTTCTGCAAATTCGCCTTGCAGCTATAAACTGCGGTAGCGTACCGTTAGCGATATTAGTTGTTGATAATAGAGCCAGTGAAGACTACACCACTTGTTTCAACGCCGTCCTCCAATAAACGCCACCCTCGTTTCAACGCCGCAGCTAAGGGTACAAACAAACTATAAACGGAGCCCTCAAATAAACGCCTAATTTCATGTACTGCTGGATTTTTAAAGGAAAAATTGTACGACTGCTTTCGAGGCGTACTAGAGGCAAACGTTTCGTTAATATACTAGCTCAAATACTGTTTCACCACATAACATCTCAAAGTGTGAAATGCGCACCATTAAGGTATGGGTTGTTCTCTTGAAAATGTGTCAAACCTACAGCCACAGTCCTAACGCACGGACTGAGAGCATTTAAAAAATAAACGCCGCCCTCAAATAAACGCCGCCCTCAAATAAACGCCACCCGCGTTTAAGCGCCGCAGTTGAAGACCTATCTAAAAAGAATCACCGCGGCGTTTTATCGAAGAAATACGGTCTGGTCCGAGCGATTGCCTGGTCTGAGCGATTGCCTGGTCTGGTGGCTGTTGTAATGCCAAGGATCTCGATCATAGCCGAACGCGTGACAAGCAGCTAACAGTGAATGAATTGGTGAGGCGAGAGGCATCAGGAAGCGTGCGAAAAAGAAATGAACGCGCGAGCGGGTTGACTAGAAATCGGAAAATGTCTATCCGCAAGCTGAGTAAATTAAAATAGCGACATCCACTAGAATCACAGTTGAACAAACAGTATACCATGTGTAGAGTGTTAATAGATCCGTACCTGCGCTAGAGATGTCGTCCGGAGGTAAATCTGCGAGAACACGTCAATAATATTAGAACGGTACAGACTCGTGGTAGTGACCAACGCAAACCAACCTGGTGCCGGAGCGAGAGGCAACGGTGGCGCATTCATTGAACGGATTTCGTCAAGGTAGACGGCCGGGACGTATCCGACATCTCCTAGCAGATTCTTTACACGCCACCAGTTTCTGCTACTGTCCAATACCTGAACAGAACAACAGCGTATTGAAACTTGGCAGATGTAAGATATGTTTGCAATTGCAGTTAGATATTAGCTATGGCTTTGTGGTTCAACTATTAACAATACGTTGGGACAAACAGAAGACAACAGACAGACAAACAAGCAGCAAAGATATGAAAAAGCAAACAACAACCGAATAGAAATAGACTGACGCAGAATGAAAGACAAGCAAGAGAGACAGCGAAATATCAAAGCATACAAAAGTACATAAAACACCTGCACGCACGCACGCATGGACACACACACACAAACACACACACACACACACACACACACACACACACACACACACACACACAGACACAGACACAGGCACAGACACACAGACACACACAGACACATACAGACACAGACACAGACACACACGCACACACACACACACACACACACACACACACACACACACACATGCACACACACACATGCACACACACAGACGCACAAACGCACAGACATACAGACAGACATACAGACATACATAAAGACATACAGACATACAGACATACAGACATACAGACATACAGAAAAGCTCCCTGGGACTTCAGTTCTCAAAGCCATCCCCTTGGTATTCGAACATTTCGGTGCATGGGGAGAAGAGGCCAGGAACTTCTTGCGAAAGCTAGCAGCTTTCTCATCAGACGAAGTTGGTCAGCCAAACGCACCGGAATTTGTGGACTTCTGGCGTAAACGCTTTTCAGTGCAGCTGCAAAAGTGCAACGCACGGGTCATTCAGAAGAAATTGAATGTGTTGTGTGGTGGGTGTCAGATTCCCGAGTCACTCAGCACTCAATTCTTTTACCATTAGTGTACTTTTAGTTGTCTCTTTTGCCTCAGAAAATATGTATACACTTACCTATGAACACTATAAAGCATTTAGCTTTAGTCGAGTAGTTTCTGCTGTGATGTATGATAGTGTGATTGTAAGAAATAAATGATTCTTGACATACAGACAGACAGACAGACAGACATACAGACAGACAGACAGACAGACAGACAGACGGGCACACAGAAACACACACAGACACACAGACAGACAGACACAGACACAGACACAAACACACGAGCGCGCGCGCACGCACGCACGCACGCACGCACACACACACACACACCTCCAGACATCAAAATGCAAGCAATCAAGAGCACTTGAAAAAGCTACTAACACAATATCAAACCACGTTAAGAATAACAGTCGCTTTTACCTGAAGCTTCTCGCCTTTATGTATAGTCAATTCGTTCGCATTTTGTGCATGGTAGTCAAACTTCACTATCACGGCCTCAGCCGTAGCTGGCGGCGGCGTCTGCTCAGGAAAACTAAAACCAAACCTTCGTAAGACAAAAACTTTCAAATATCAAGAGAGTGCAATTTCTATACAATAATGTATCATCGTCGTAGAGGATTTGATGATTATCCGGCTCCACTTGAAACAACGGCTCGCTGAACGCCTGCGGGTCTCCGATCTGCACGAGACGACCATCCGGTTGTTGCATAAAAACTGGCTGTGACATTTCAAGTGCCGATGTCTCGCCAAAGTCAGCAAACATGGTGCCTTCGTGCTCGTCGAGCATAATAGGATACGTCATGTCGGATTGAGGAGAATCCAGCAAGTCAGGATAGAGATCTCCGTCGGGCTGGAGCATTGGTAAATGCATGGGTGCAACACGAAACGACTCGGACCTCACCATTTCGGCTTCCATTGCCTCGTTGATTCGCTGCAACTCGCTGTTTGCGGTATCCAACTTTCGTTTGGAGTCCTCCAGGTCGAGCTTTGCTCTGGCATAGTCTCTGTCTCGCTTCGCCTCCTCTAGTTCCTCCCTCATCTTGGCAAGCTGAGACTCGGCTTCCTTCTGTTGTTCTTGAACCTTCACTTGCTCCGACGACAATGTCTGCATTCGGTTCAGAAACTCCTGTTCTTGTCGATCTCTGTGCTGTACTTGGTTAGCGAGTGCGGCCACTACGGCACTGGGTTGGTAGATCGGATCGATGTGGTCTCTACCGGAACTGCCCTGGGAACCGGACACATCACTACTGCTTTTGTCCAGTTGTTCTAAAAGCTGTTGCGGAGCAGTTCCGTGGGTTATCAATACTTGAGATCCGAGATCGTTGGGAGTAGTGCCGTCCGAGAAGACCGGGTTATAATGAGGAACGGGACGGTTGGCGGGCCAGTTCTCTCTACGTAAATTTAAAAAAGGTCGTAACCGGATATGTGGACGTATAGGTGACGGAGCTTACTTGCTAATCATCCAGTTGTTGCCCAGCGAATGCCACAGCTCGGATTGACTAAACGACAACGAATTGAAGAGTCGCTCGACGGCGTTTTTGTGCAAGAGCGGCGCTGCCACGTCGGCGGCCACGTGCGGCCTGAACAATCACAACACAACACATCAACTTCATGCAGCCGACAGAATCGCACAACAATCGTCCGTACCCTCCATTGCTCCGCACCATCTCGCCCAAGAGATCGAACAAGCCTTCTAGAAGCTCCTTAGGTGACGGTTCAGTCATGTTGTCGCCAATCTTAGCCTAAGATTTAAAGAGTTTCAATAAAATAACTGTTTGCGCATGCTTTGTGCTCGCGTCAGGGTAATTTATTGCTGTTAGTACGCATGCGTGTCCATATGCACAAGTCGGGGCGTGTCCCTGATGGAAGTTTGGAGTTGCAGGCAAACCCCCTCTCATAGCTCTGCCCTCTCATATGGTCATCGGGGACGCGTGCATGACCTTATAAGTGGTTATTACTTTGGACGTGCATGTTCTGTGTAAATTGGGCTACTCTTAGGCTTGTTCCAAACTTTGCATGTCTATACAGGTAACGGACAAGAGAAAAGCTCGGGAGTATGGAAACGATCAGAGCTACATACACACGGATCTGGAAACGAGGCAATCCTTATGTCGCCAAAAACTTTAAAACATCTGGGATTTCCATTCCGTCATGCAGTAGCGGTCGTTCCTTTGCTGTTGTTTAAGGCAAATCATACTGCAGTGCTAGTGGCATGATAGCTCATAAACCTTTCTATAGTCCGCAACAAATTAACATCATACGTCTCTTACTAGAGCAAACCTCCTTCTCGTCTGACCAGCTACGCCCCTGCAAGTCGCTAATCTGTCGCCCTGTTTAGTGGTTGATCTCTTTAGAAAGTGGTGAAGTAAGAGTAGACCGCATTTTCGAGATAGAAGTAGAGTGAATGGAGAAGGCTTGCGAGACGTGTGAGCATGCATTCGCAGGCTGTGTATAACGCTTTCATATTTCTAATGAGTAAACGACGATTCAAAGAATCCGGTATCGAATAGTGTAATTATGCCTCAATATTTCGTTGATTCTGCAATTAGTAATCAACTACCCGGTATTTAGTATTACGTCACATTGTCAGGAGCCTAAAATTAGCGCGCGCTACCCCTTTGAGCACCGCTGGACCAGTCGTTGTTGTTGATGTTCATGCATTGTCGTTGTGTCGACCTTCTGCATAACTATTTCTGTCCAATGCAAACTGAGAACGTTCACTAAAATATTCGTTCGTTCCTGTTCGTTCCTGTTTGTTCAGTCCGTCATTGGCGGAGTTGCATTTTAATATCACTACGAACTTACGATCAGATTGACGGCATACTTCATCTTTCTATACGCTTCGATAAATTCGCTCTCGTGCGGTCCTTCCGCTTGCAGCGCAAGCATTTGTTCTATTACACCATTGTTATTAATAAGATATATGTTCACACCAGATTTCACTATTATGACTTCACCTTCTCTCTTTTTTCGTTTCTTGTTCTTTTCCTTCCGCCGTTCTAGTTCCTTGAAAGCATCGGATGAAGCTCGAATCTTTTCGACAAAGTGTTCAATGTCGTCAAGACAATGGTTTAGTGTATCCTAAAGAAGGGCACAAAGCATGGAGTTGTTAACAACCGTGTCAACTCGATCAGCTACCCAATAAGTATGATCGGTTTAGGTCTGTATCAATAGTGTCTGTATGGTATTGTGCAACGTTCCCAGTTTCCTTCTCTGTCAGTCTGTCTGTCTCCATGTCGGTTTTCCTCTGTTGGTCGCGTCCGTCCGTCAATGCATCTGTCCGTTCGTCAAGACACTATATCTTCAAATATGTACTATTATACAATAGAAATACGTAACTGCTAATTACGTATTCTTCACATGAATTCCTTCTAAACCCCTACAACCGACTACAGTTCGTAGTTCCGTCTAAGTTTCTTTGTATGTATGTATATGTATGTTCGTTTGTCTGTCTGTGTGTCTGTCCGTCTAGTCCAAACTCAAAATTCTTAGTTTGCAACTGATGAAAAGATTGGCTCGTCGTCTATTACAAGATTAACAAGGCAGTACGTCTGTCTGTGTTTTTGCCTGATGTCTGCCTGTCTATCTGTCTGTCTGTCTGTATGTCTGTCTGCATGCATGTCTCTGTTTCTGTCTGTCCTTGTGTCTGGCAGTTGGTCCGTCTGTCTGTCTGCATGCATGCATGTCTCTGTTTCTGTCTGTTCTTGTGTCTGGCAATCTGTCTGTTGCTCGTTGAGTTAACAATCGGCGTTACTCTGCGTATTCTCAACTTACAAATTGCCGTTGAAGTTTTGCAATCTTGATCTGCCTTTGCGCCACATTAGCGGAGTCGGAACCACTCAGAACGCTAGCATCATCTCGCATTCGTTCTCTCCGTCTCCGTGGCGGCGGCGGTAGTTCCGACTTTTCGTTCTCTTCAGTCTGCTTTCTCTCCAGCTTAGCAATCATTGCAGCCGCCTTGCCCTTCGGCACCGAAGGCGGACTTCGCTTCCTTGACGGAGGTAATTCCGGCGGCACATCTGCCTCATCACCGGTAGGAGGAGAGCGACGAAGACCCAATGCCGAGGCCAGAGATTCGCGTGGGACGTCCCCATTGTCGACTTCCGAAAATGGAGTGAGAGAATGTGGCGGAGTTCCGACGGATGTAGAAACGGGAACGGGAGGACTAAATAACAAATGTTAATTAAATGAAAAGGACGGGTAAGTGTCTGTATTTTGGACAACGTCTGTCAATGTTGTATATGCGGTCGTCCACTATTAATAAATATATTTCCAGACTTTATGCACTGAAAAATGGTTTAGATTGTCCATTGAAAAACATGATATGTTTAGCAATTCTAGAGGTTAATACTGCTGAGGCAATATAAAGCTTTCGCATAAAGCAACTAGTGAGTACAAATCAGATATCAAAGTGCACAAATACGCAAGCACACGCACGCACGCATATACATACGCACGCATGCACACACACACACAAACACACACACTCACTCATACACACTCGCTCACACACACACACACACACACACACACACACACACACACACACAAACACACACAAACACACAGAAAAACACACACACACACACAGAGGCACACACACAGCGCCCCCCAAAAAGCAAACAAACAAACATGCAGATAGACAAACATAGACAGACAGACAGACAGACAGACAGACAGACAGACACTTACACGCTCTCTCTCTCTCTCTCTCACACACACACACACACACACCCACACCCACACACACACCCACACACACACACACACACACACACACACACACACACACACACACACACCGCAAAACGACTCGCTTCCTATGACAACAGACTGTCCTTTACTCACAACAGCTGGTAATGTTTACTATACCACCCTCAACCTATTTTTCCGACTACTTATGTAATTCCTCTCATTAGATGCTGAGTCAATCCATCAGCGATTTTTTATGTCATAACCAGCGCTGTCATCCTGCTGAGCTCTATAACAATCTATTACTGTCGTGCGTGCCTTAAGTCATGACAACTCCCTTCTTGAGCAAACCAATACGAACCATACATGCCGCTCACAAAATCTTTCCGTATATCTAAGACGCTACCATACAAAACTTACACGGCCGTTTTGCTCTCTTTCTTCTTAAAAATATTCAGACCCGTTCTCTCCTTTTTCTACAGACATTTCAATCCCAAATCAATAAAGATCCTTAAAAGCTCAATTAGACTGCTCTATACACTTACCATTTTCTTATGCTTTTTTGCATCCTCCTCAGCTTCTGAGCGCATCCTGTTGTACCTCCTCACAGCTCCCAGCACATCCTCACAAATGTTTCTAGCCTAAAAACGACAGAGTGAAGATCGATTTATCCATATGCCGTTTCATGTTCGAGTTCACGACTCTTTCTTACCGGGCTGTCGTCGCACTGAAATATCTGCGCCTGCGGATATTTTGCGTTGACGTTGTGTGTGATAAGAACAAGAACGCTACTGAAGTTGGACTCGCCTTCGACGTGCGCACACGAAGCGATCGTTCCGAGACTATACTGACCAACATCGTCCTGTCACAGAGCAAACATGTCGTCATGCTACTGCATGCAATCACCATATGAGACACATAAACAGTCCCGTATACAATCAATACTCCTGTCTATACATTGAGTTCTTTAGTATATAATAAAACCATTCCATATTACAGAGTCCCCCTGTTATAGAATTTTGAAAGGCGTTGTGAACGAGTGGAGATACTAAAATTTTAGGGGGCGGAGCCAGTCAGACTGGTCGGGCCATGGCCTTATCACATTTCAAAAAGGGTACTTTGGCTAGTGGACTATTGGTGCCTACTTCCGGTCTATAGTGTAAACGATTAAATAGATCATAAACAATATATTTTATCAAACATTTTATTGGTCCAACTCAAAGCCTGGCCATTGGCAGGAATCATTACCATCTCTAGCATGTAAACTCTACAGCTGCGGGCTGTATGGGTTGTGTCTACACAGGCAAATCACGAGGGTTATTACGTCTATTAGCACATTTTAGGACCACGTTTTTAACGCGCGCTAGGGCTTTAAAACTTGTAATTTGCTTAATTAAGGCAATCATAAGTTATTAAATTTGCATCATGCATAATTCAATTTATACACAGTGAAAGACAATCCACACTCAACTAAAATGTTTATCCTAATAGGTCTGTTTACTAAGAACTTTTCATTTAAGATTTGGCCAAACAAATTTTTGAGAATTCTTTGAAGAAAGCTTGCAGGTGTAGTAGATGTAGTAGACATGCTCATAGTAAGACCAGCATGCTGAGAAAACCTTGGCTCACACTGTATACCAAATGACGTTAAGTGAACGCCTAAGTCTTTATAACAGATTTAGTAAACATGCTTCATAAAGTAAGACCACTGGCTGAGACAACCGTGGCTCAAATTTTAGACAAAATTCGAGTAAAAGCTTGAGTCTCTATTTGGTTGCTGAAACGTCACAACGTATGCACAGTCTGACTACTTAGACACATGATGCTTACATTGGATTCCGTGTCTCTCAAAGTCAGAGAGGATCCAGTGATGACAAGAGTCATTTCTTGAGTCCACAGTTTGCCTCGAGCACTCAAGTCCTAAACGACACGACGACGTCATTTGCGTACAAAACGAATTAATATCCCGTCACTTCATACCTTGACCTTCCTTAGACACTCTGAAGGAGTCACGGAAGAAGGTTGCAGCTTGTCCAGAGGTAAGGCTACCAGATGCTGCAAAGGTGTACGATTTATTGGAATGCTATAATGATTTGCTGTTGAACACGACAGTTTTTACCTCGACCGAATAACGTCGCTCTTCGAAATCTTCGAGAGTCTCGCCAGCTGATAAGGGAGAACTGTCTCTTGAGTCGACGGTCGGCCAACCTGCAAGGAAGGAATATTCGTTACAAGCAAACAAATAAATGAAAGCCAAGCACAGCTGCAGAATTTGGAGAGGACACGAAAGACGAAAAATATGAAAGAGAAGTCACTCAAGCATGTGGTCATTTCCAACCTCTCATCGTGAAAGCTGTAGGACACTGGTCGTTTTTCAAGTCTAGAGACTCTAGCTGGAAACTATCACCTCAAAAGCGGCTTCAATGAACCATCTAACAATGTCCGAGGCTTACGCAAACTTGATGGAGAAATTGTCCTTGGAACTTTGCCAGCATAATGCCAAACATTATACCATAGAGTGAACTCAGACTTTGATAGTTTGTGAGATTTTCGTGTAGCTTAGGTTATGATGCAAAAATTTATAGACTTTAAATATTTTTTAAAAGTGAAACTTTATCCAGAAAGTTAGAAACAGACTCGAAAACCTTCAAGATTGTAGCCATTTGTAATAAAATATTTAATCTTGTCTCAACAAAAATTTGTCTGAAGCAAACTCTACAGTTGCGATAAGAATCTGGTAATAAAATAATTCTCAACTGTGCATATTGCAGCACTATAGGAGCTGAGGTGATTGACTTGCCGCCATGATAACAACACTGCAGTTTATACAGGTTAGCTCAAACATGCAACAGTATACACAACGTGCACAAAGCTGCACAAAAAGCAGAAAACGAGTAGACAACATGCAGTTACTCAAGAGTGTTCTGCGGATGCACTCACATGCAAGTACTTACACAAATACACACCACACACAGACAAACAAACAAACAAACAAAGTAACAAACGAGCAATCAGACAAGCAAACAAAAGCAAACAAATTAATACACTGAATGATAACTCACAGACAGCCACAAAAACAAAGAAAGAAACAAACAAAACCGATTAATAAAACACACGTAAACAAACGAACACACACCAACAAACAAAAACTAACTACAAACATACTCATGCTGACTATAAATAACCTGCACAAGCATACACGCACTCAAACTTATTTATAACAAGCTCGCGTGCATGCACACTCAACCCCCAAAGACCCGGACATTAGGACTAACACCTGTTGACTGATGACTGATAACAATCCAAGGAATAGTTACAATCCGCCTTACCTCCTTCATCAAGAGTGGAGTGTGATATGTGACGCGCCAGATAGGGAGTCTCTTCCATCTCGGGCATCTAATAATTAAAAAAACAAATTCTTCTATAACGCAGCAGCACAATTAAAGATACACTGACATGTGCATTAACAAACTGAGAAGTAAGAACTGTAGAAGACATTATACGTAACAACCCACCTGTCGATGAACGATGCCATTTCTTGCCTGCGTCTCCAGACTGCCTTCCGTCTCGGTCATCGCCATGTGCTCTCCGGTTTCTTCAAACCAATTCCTCTGCTTTGATTTTCCATTGGACGGAGAGGCGCCATCTACATTCAAATATGATGTCATACATCACGAAAAGATTTTTCGTTTAATTAAACGTCAATGTCGTCCTTCTGGTAAGATACTTTGTTAGCTAATTAGTCCGTCGGTTAGTCGTCAATCTTTCAAATTGCTCTAAATGGTGTATTCCGTTGTCAATGTCTAGGTGATTGTTCTCAGCAGTTTTCTACACAACGCCTACTTCTCACCGGAAACTCGATCCGTTGGCCTGTATTCGGCATGATCTCCCCAGTCGTAGTAATCGTCAGGCAGGCTGCTCTGTGATACTCTCCTTTTCGCACTGCGAGGAAGTACACGTCAACATCACAGCTGCATTAATTACTAGTAGGCAGATTACCAACCGTTCGTGCCCAGCGCAAAGTATGACGATGAGAACAAGCACCACAACGACGACGACTCCCAAGACTGACCCAATAAAGGGATTAACTATAATGACAACAACAGAAATACAGCGAGAACATCAACGTAGAGCCATGCATTCATCATACCTACGGCAAACGTCATCGTCTCCTTCGGTCTACACAGAAACAAACAGGTTTACGTCAAAACCCGAACACATAGGACGTTTCGTCGGCGAGCCATTAGCAGATTTCTCCACAAACAATTGCTTTGCAATCCAAGTCGATACCGGATACCAACAACGAGGAAAAGCATGCAGCTGCGAGGTTTCATTACTACTAAAGTGTGATAGCGCCTTTGCACGGGCGTCATCGACCGTCACTGTCCAGGTACCAATAGCCAGCTGGACACAAAACCTAAACGAAGAGAAACCTCCGTCTAGGCACCTTTTGTAAGCACAGGTGGGAGGAGTCGTCTGCTCATGAGCTCACACGGTGAGAAATCGTCCAGCGAACTCGCACCACGGCAATGGGAACGCCGCCACCTACACAAGTGACGACTACGAGCCGCAAAAGCGCAGGTTTTCTGCAAATTTCCTAAAATTGGCAAGTCATACTAGTATCTAGACAAAGGGTGTACAATGACCAATCTCGGGCGTGGTCGTACGCCCAATTTTTGCGTCCGTTTCAACAAGAAAAAGCACAGCACAACGCACAAAGACCAAAAGGAGAAGCCGCTTCACTTGACAAATAACCGAAGCAGTCAATTCAATTCGTCAACAAACCACGCCTACCTCTAAAGCGTCGTCCAGCAGTGCAACTTCAAATCCAAGCTGAATGCTTCCTCGTTGCAACTAAACCGTTCATTAGCACGACGTCATTACAGCAAGTCTCAAAATTCAAACCTATTTTAATCGACGATGTGGTGCTGAAGCGAGGGCATGCGCTGTCAGACACAACTGGCCTCCGCCTTGCGTGGGTAGTACTAAGCGCAGCAAATATCGATACACAAACCTCTTTACCTCACTTCTGCACTTCTATCGAATTACATAGTTAATCTGCCTATCCGTTTACAACCAAGCATGCATCGTCCAGTCAAAGGACATGCACCGACCGCAAGTGTGAATTCACTAAATTCCGTCATCCATGATTTCTCAATCGAGAAGAAAAGAGAGAGACGCCTACGGACACTTGCGCTCGACGCACGCTTTACCTTGTTCCTGGTACTCGCGCTGTGATATCCACATCTGTTGGAACGTACCCTAGAACGACACCGGCATGAAATGACCGAGAGGAGAGGTGCGACGAACACGTGTGAACACAGTGTGTGTGACATCCTTACTAATGATGCCAGAATGGACCCGCCTATCCACGAACTAAATCGTCTCTCGATTGTGCTGTTGTTCGAAATGACTTTCAACCGCATGCTCTGAAAGAACAACACAAATTACCATGAGCGCAACGCGTCACACGTTGCTAGACAGAGAACGAGCGGAATGCGCTAGAGGCAAGAAGTCTGTTTGTGGTGATTGACTACATGACAACACAACAACACTACAATAGTTCTGATGCTCACACTGTTTACTGATGTAGTGTTGAGTATCAAAATAGCTGCTAAATTGGTAGCACCTCAAGTCCCAAAATATAATCATTTTTGGTCCAATGAAATTATATATACTTATAGTGTACAGTACCCTACAAGGCTGTCAAGTGTGTTGTAATTAAAACACTGAACAGAATTATCCTCAATCTTCTGTCCGTTTGTACATAAACGTAGTGGCCCATCAAAAAAAAATTAATTTTAAGCCATGCTGACAGTAAACTCTTAACAAAGTATAAAACCATGTAGACAATGTAATTGCTGTACATTGACATCTATGTTAAACTGTGCAAAAGAATAACCATTATCATGTGTCTGTCTGTGTGTCTGCCTGTCTGTCTGCATTGTATCTACCCCCAAATTTACTAAACGTTCCCAGACTCCTCTCATGACCTTACACCTGTCCAGTTCCCATATATCACTCACAATCCCACACAAGTCTGGGAAGAAGACTATGCAATGCACAGCTGAATCGTTGCAATCCTAGATTTCGGTCCCCCTTTCAATCACCCCCTCACTGCTCCTTCCTTCTTTCATCTATACCTCTCTCACACAACAAACAGTAAAAGCACGGTAAATGTAAAAAGCGCCCTAATTAGATCACGCCCACAGATCAAAAACCTCTCCAGCACAATATAATCAGGAGAAAGTTGGGCTAGCACAAAAGGCTCCTGAAGCCAGGTTAGGTTACCTGGTAGTCGCTGAAACACTGACATGGAACACCAACTGAAGGGTGGACGCTCTAAGTCCTGCTTGAAATCTCAGTAACTGATGATCTAAATCACAGTCAGTAGTCATTGCCTCCTCCATCAAAGAGCAAGTACTTATTTGGACCTCTCAGTCAAGAGGCGTAATTGTGTGAGAGTTGCCCAAGGAAATTATGCCTGGGCTCATCCTGGACTGATATTGTGGTAAACAAGGTATTACATGTTTTATCACAATCAAGCTACAGATGACATAGACACACACACACACACACACACACACACACACACACACACACACACACACACACACACACACACACACACACACACACACACACACACACACACCAGACACACACACACACACACACACACACACACACACCAGACACACACACACACACACACACACACACACACACACACACACACACACACACACACCAGACAGACACACACACACACACACACACACACACACACACACACACACACACACACACACACACACACACACCTCCAAATTTCCTACGTTAACGTTAGAACTACAGCTAATAAAATAAGTTTCTAAACATACGAGAACTAGATTATAGCTCAGCCTTATACATATGGTATTTACAGTCTCTCCCAACGAAGTCTGTAAAAACAGACACTTTGAGAAAGAGTTAAGACTGGACTGAAAATAACATGGTACAGTACAGACATTCTGTGCACACAAGCACACACCTCTTTCATGTCTACATTAAAAATGACAACAAACAATTGACTTTCATGAACATGCATTTAAAATTTGCTTTATTTGTTTAAAACCACAGTATCAAACCATTACAACAACAACAACAAAAAACTAAATATACAACATACTGTAATAATTTATAGCAACCACAAGTCAACACTGTCTAGCTAATACCAAACTGCTTCCTTTCTCTAATAAAAATTCTTATGGTTGAAACACCTAGCCATTACCATATATCCTCACCAAGAAGCCTTCAAGGAAAAGCCGTTATGAGAGGTTACCAAGAGTTTGATTGAAACGTCATGCAACTGTAAAGGCATGCCCTTATAATCAAAGTAGCCTCAAATCTCGAAACATTCTCATTGCGCTACATCTGAGCATGTGTAACTAGCCTAAAGGGACTGCTGTATCAGACTCTTGGAAAGATGCATTTAAAAGTCTCACAAAATGTTCATTCATAGAATGTAAACTGTCACCTACAAGAGAAAGACTAGGAGTTGTACAATGGTTTAGAAACACCTGATCATCAGTAGCAAGATGAAGAGTGACATATAGGATTAACAAATGACAAAGACAGTATGGAAGATTATAGAATGAATTGACCATAAGTGGAAAACTGGTGGAATTGTACATTTGATACATTCCTTGTGTTGGTTCCGAGTAACAATGTGTAGGCAATGCAGTTGCAGTATTCCCACATCCATGAGGATGTGCCTCATACCTCAACATGTAAGAGCAGTACTATAACGGCATGCCCTTCTAACAATCTATTTAAGGTACGGCAACCCCACACATCAGGACTGCAACACATAACCCATGACTCACAGGTGGTGTTCTCATTGTCAACTCTCGTGTGATTCTGTCAGTAAATCCTGGTAGAAGCGAGTTGCCTCCACACAGTAAGACACAACTGTAAATACCCTACATATTACGACAACAATCAGAATAACAGAAAAAGCATCATTGAATATAGTCAAGTAGCATACAGATCTGATGTCAACATCACACATTCCTGCACTGGTTGTTGCAACTTGTGGAATCCCAAGAAGACCACCACCATGCACACCCTATAAAACATAACAGAATGATATATTCACACTTGGGTTTGACCAGCATTTCCTTATAGTACTTTGTTTTGTTATCCAAAGACTGAACAAAGCCAAGTAAAGAGAGTTAAGAATGCAAGTATAGTTATTGCCATGATTGGAAAAAAATCACATAAATGGAAGGTGAAAAAAAGCAGTCAGAGTGTTCATCAATCAACTGAGTATGTATCCTTTCAAGTTTTTCAGTAATCAAAACATAATCACTAGCCTAGCAATAATGCAGCAAACATTGGATTAGTCAATCTAGCAAAGATATCCTTGGCAATGCAGTTGGTAGAACGTGTGGATATTGTGATGCTGCAACTCTAACTGGTACTTGTTGACAAGACACAACAGCCAAACAATCTGACAAGCTATGCTATTTCTGGCATGTGAAACAATCAGGGTGCCAATCAGTAAACAACTGAAAACTCCATATTAGACCATGTTTATTGAAAGACACAATGAACTAAGTAGAAACAGACACAGCTTACAGCACGACCACAAGAGCAGCAGTAATAGAAATAAACACTTACAGTACATACAGGTTCTATTTATCTGTGAAAACACTAACGTAGCACACACAACATCAGGGGCCTGGAAAGAGTGGCCTAAGAAGAGATCATCCCCGCATCAACGTACCAATTCACCCTGGCTGGACAAGCATCCAAATTGCAGTCAAAGAAGTGAGAAGAAACAGAAACCCTTTACCGTGACTAGCTACAATGTACGTGATATTTATGACTCAAAACATCATTTAGAATGGGACTGCCAAAGTAGCGACTGACATATTCTAATACACCATTGATAGCTGACCTTAGCAAACTTATCATACTAAAGCTATTTGCACATGATAGTCATCTCAAGTCAATTAAGAATTAATCAGCAAATTAATTGTGCAATAAGATATGATCACAAAATCATACAATATTCTTCCACACACCAACAAGTTCCTCTAGAATATTTAGCAAGCTATTTTGGCCTTCCAGAATGCAAAGATAAAATCTATAGAAAGAATCAAAAACCCATCATAAAACCTAAGCTATAATTTTGAACACCAACACTAAATTGACTATATAAATAACAACAAAGAGGATTCTTAACTGTGTAAGAACTTGTAGCAATCACTTGTATCGTTAGAAGCTAATACCTAGACTGTTACAGTACCTTTAAGTTGATTCCTGTTGCATTAAAGAGTCCTTCTGTGAGTTTAAATCTTTCTGTACCAAAGCTAGTGTTATAGCCATCGGGGAAATAGTATGGCAAAGTGGGCATGCTTGTCATACTGCAAGACAATAAAAACACAAATAGTAACAATAACAAAAACCATTCACTCAACTTTACATTATCATATAACACTCACATTCACATCATGCACCTTCAAAGCAATAAGAAATGGCTCTAGTAAGGCTACCATTACCAAACGTCACTAATCTATGAAAACATGTACCCAAATTTAACTTCTGATGAACAGCTGAGCATGCAGCAAAGCATCACCACCTGTTATCCATGTGACTACACAAGGTCAACATTCATAATGTCAATCTGATGTGTCTGAAACCAAACCTACCCAAATTTTGGCAAACCTTTTAAATTAATTTAAGCAAAGTCAGCAGTCATGCTGTCTTTGGAAGAGATGATGTGCTGTTCAAGAATTACCAGGCACAAAATAAATATATAGGTAATTGTAAATAGATCTCTCGTAACACTTTTAGAAGGAAATGCAGCATTATCACCTGTTATGACATTTTGTCAAATGACCATGAGTAAACATTCAGGGTGATCCTAGTCACCTAAAAAGAAATTCTCTATGGAATCAATCCTATGAAAAGAAACTCACCATTCAGTTTGTTAATTTCTATAAGTGTGCCAATCATGCAGCCCAAATTCTTTAGTAATAAGATTAAACCTGTAGTGATGTATCATATGCACACACACACACACACACACACACACACACACACACACACACACACACACACACACACACACACTGGACAAATGGGAATTTAAAACCCTTCTTTTCCGAAATTGGCACTTTTGTCATAGAACAGGTTCTCCATGCACAGAAAGCAGAGCCCAGCACTAACAATCCACCTAGAGCTGGGTCATATACTTGCAGAGGCATTGACCATGGTGTAACTTTGTCATCTGCAATTCAAGTGCAGATGAAGTTTTGGAATGGTATCGCCAGAATCAGTAATTTTGTTCACTCGAATCTAGGTCAGGTACTCATCATATTCCTGAATCAAAAGAGGCAATTGTGTTTGAGTTCCTTGCCCATGGGAATTATGCCGTGCTCATCCCAGACTTACAGCTGTGACCCAAAAATCCTGGATGTTTCCATTCCACGATTCCTAATGCAACTCTAACAATTCAGCTACAGATACTGCACAGTGTGAGTATGCGTCTCCGTGTGTGCTTGCACACACACACACACACACACACACACACACACACACACACACACACACACACACACACACACACACACTGGACAACTTGGACAAAAGTTGAGCCCTTCGTGTTGTTCGATAGCAACCGTAAGGTGAGTTGAGAAGATAGCTCCCCTGTCTGCAGATATGGCCTCCAAGCGCTATGTGGAGGCTTAGGGCCAGTGGTAAAATTCACCTGAAGCTTGGCCAAAGTCATCCAGGGGCACTGCATGACGCAGCTCTGAGACTGGACTCCAAGGCCCACAAGTACTGTACCTGCCTCCTGCAAGACGTTACCGCCATGCCAGCAATCTAGTCCCCAGTCAATGACCAGGTAGTCATTTTATACTCCTGAGTTGAGAGAGGCAATTGCGTACGAGTTCCTTGCCTAAAGAAATTACACCTGTGCCCACCCGTACCTAAACCTGCGACCCAAAGGTCCTGGATGTTGCGTTCTGTAAATGCAACTCTCTAACTAATTGAGCTACAAATGCTACACACACACACACACACACACACACACACACACACACACACACACACACACACACACACACTACACACACACACACACAAATTCTAATTAGGAATTAATACATAACATAAATGACCTGTCATCGAATGGACCATCAGCAACTTGGCAAACCGAGCACTTAAAATCATGAACAACTTCCTGAAACACCACAATAGTGTATATGACTAAGTATAAAACTCCAATATAAAACTTAAAAGTGTACACTTGTCCTACCTTCACCATGTAGTAATGATATGAATCAGTCACTTCAGGCACTTTCTTTCTTGTAAAGACAGCAGGACTGTTCTCGGCAACAAGTTCCTAACAGACGTAAAGCAGATAAGAGATCATTTAAGCACTCACTAAGATCAAGCAGATACAAAGTGACTTGGTTGTTAATTAATGCGTTCAAATAACAGTCCTTCGTGCAATGAAACCCTGCATATCCAACTTCTGCAAAGCATTAAGTTAAAATGACATCACTCTACCTCAGCTTAAAACTAAAGATACTTAAATTGCAACAAACTGTACAGCAAGATTTTATCGAGTAATTACATCAAACATGCATGTGATTAATATCAATTAGCAACAATTTTCAATTATCTTATTGAATACATAAAAACATATGTGGCAACTGTAGCGTACAAGCACAAGCGATTGTGTCCCTACAGCTTATTGTTTCTATTCCCAATCAATAAAAAACAAGATACAGCTGTTTCAAAGTCAGTAAGGTGAAGAAAGTCATTCAACTGAATTCCTAATATAAAACACATTTTGCCATGACATGAATAAAACACGAAATAACCAGAGGAAATGACGTTGCATGTGCATGTTAGCAAATGGCCGCATACAAGCATTTGGCTTGCTACATACTGTATATACTGTTTCAACAAGACAGTTACATGAACAGTAACAATGTAACCAACTAAAGAAGGCACTGTGCCACCTGTTCTTGTCTGTGCAAAACCCTGTTTCCAGGCTTTGGACTAACATTCAGACAAACTAACTTTCTAACTGTTCAGTCAACACAGTAACTTCGATAATCACCCATTACATACATTGCAGCTGTACTGTTGCAACTTAATTAGGCTCATTGACAACATTCGTGTTCTAATTAAATTAAGCTATAAGTTATAAGTTATAAGCTATAGACACCCATTACAACCCATTTTCACAGTTCTTGCAGTAAACAGTTCATCGGATTAGTAGCTGCTCATATTTAAAATTGGTAACCAATAATCCTTACTGTCCACACTATGCATTGACTTTACAACTGCTACGCAGCATGACATTCAAACAGTTTAGACACCAATAAAGAATTGATGTGAACCACATTTCTGTGATACAACTAACTGTCAGATAAGCAAGTTCGGGAAAGAAACGAATGTTTCAGAAACAAGAGTTCAGAGAGCACATAACTCGTGCACACATAAAAACCATAGTAGACCTGGGGTTTAGCAAAGTTTTATGCTATAGGACCACTGCTGATTCTTTGCTGTTCACTCACTTCCGAGCCTAACTTAGTAAACTGTAGGAAAGGGGGTAACCAAACAAGAGAAAACCTAGCAGGTCTCTGACAGAGATCTAAGGTGATATCTGTGCATGCTGTAAACTGTTTGTGACACCAGAAACTGAACAAGAGTGCATGCAAAGCTTGTGCCTGTAATCATGCAGCAGCAATAGTATACCCAGAGTAGAGTACTTTGAATGATTGTCTATATATATGCCATTATAACAGACACTCATGGATTTCCTAGCTGACTGCAATGTTTCTAAACTACACGCTGTTTGCTAGCTTAACCCTT
The DNA here is from genome assembly GCF_963422355.1 of Corticium candelabrum. Taxonomy (NCBI): domain Eukaryota; kingdom Metazoa; phylum Porifera; class Homoscleromorpha; order Homosclerophorida; family Plakinidae; genus Corticium; species Corticium candelabrum. Next base: position 3,037,784 of record NC_085090.1, read on the forward strand.
CCCATAATGTTCCAAAAATCCGACCAACATAGTAACATCCACAATCCCAAGGCCATGGACTGGTAAAATGATTAGGCTGGCTGTGTCTGATTATTCTGAGTTGTCTACGTCGACATGTCTCCATAGACAATAGCCTGGCCAAAAACATTTGCAGTAGCAAGAAAAGTGCCGCCAAACAGTTTTTGTAAAAAAAACAAGGCTGTAACATGTCTATTGGCTACCAAGAATCACAGTTGTGCATAAAGCCTTATATGCTAACGCACGCCCGAACCTCTTTCAGAACTCAAGTTTTGTCGTCGCTTGAGTTTTTGTCAGTACTGAAGTGTATGGACCTCCATTTTTGCAATTACTACTCGGATCTGACATCTACATCTTAGATATGACAATTTTCATGTGGATCTCAACAACAAAAACTACCTCAGAACTGATTACTTACCCTTAGTACAGACACATAAGGTAAACACAAACAAAGTAAATTCAGTCTGTAGATAGAGTTAAGGCTGAGAGCAAATCCAAGAAAGTGACTGACCTTGTTCGCAACTAGATACGATGGTATGACATCTATCTTTCGTTCTGCAAAGAGAGATCTAATACAAACAATGTATGACTACAAGAATAATGTTAGGTATGCACACTAACTCGCTGAAACACTAACACATGCACGCACACACGTACACGCACACACGTACACACACACACACACACACACACACACACACACACACAAACACATACACACACACACACACACACACACACACACACACACACACACACACACACACACACACACACACACACACACCTGGCCTGTGAAGTCAGAAACTCTCCAGCCAATGGAGACCTAACTATGGCTAAACAGAAAGCAATCATTAAACAGTGTCATGAGGTCGCGCGCGCGCGCGCGCGTGTGTGTGTGTGTGTGTGTGTGTGTGTGTGTGTGTGTGCGTGCGTGTGTGTGTTGCATTATGACATAATACCATTGACTCAATGAAATGATACACTGACACAACGTATAAACTAATACAATTGGTGATTGCCAAACATTTCATGGTAATTGCAATAGGTACAAAGACACCTTCTGCCTTGCCTGTTTGTGTCAAGAACAATCTGACAATTTTGGTTACCTGTATTTCTACACTGTACTGTTTCCATCATCTATTACCAAATAATCATCTTTTCACCAATATTTTATTCAAGTATCAAAATTTTCACTATATGCACCAAACGCTATCTTCTATCTGCAAAGCTTGCAAAATAATACAATAAGACAAGAAATTAGAATTGCAAAAAAGAAAGTTGAACTTTTTGATAGTGACGCATAGTCACTATCTAAGAATGGCTGAAGGTGTAAATACATAAACTCGTTTATGCCCCTTTACTAAATTGGCTCAGCACTTCTGCAAAAAAACGAATAGCATTACTGATGTCTTCTGCTTTACTTCACTATGTGTGCCAAGCTTCAATCTCTAAAACTGTTTGGTTTATTTTTAAATGTATTTGCAATATACGGCAATTTCGTCTGACTGACTAATTAACCTTCTTCAGACGAGTTTCTCATTCTGTACGCTTTCTCTGACTGAACTGGTTACGTTAATTGTTTCAAACCATCCTCGGCCGAATTTTTCTTATTTTTGCAATTGGTTTCGAAAATACAACTATCATATATATATATATATATATTTTTTTTTTTTTTTTTTTTATATAATAAATTTTTTATTTTTACTTTTACATTTAAACAGAACTAACTACCAAATTCTACACTACGCTACGGTGGGTATATCCCAACTATCAATGTCCTGTACTTCAAGTTGAATTCTTCTGAACAACATCCTTGCATTGTATTTCCACAACTGTACCGAAAGTTGTTGCGTCAAATTCTGGAAAGCTTGATGGAATCGAATTCCGCTGACAGCTGAAGTTTTAGATGCAATAGCTTTTAACGTTTTAATGCTGAACGGAGACCAGAAACCCAATGTTTCCAATACCAAGGGGTAAAAAAGACCACCTGTTGCCAGAACGTTTGCTTCGTGACGTGTGTCCTTCTGTTCTTCACCTGCTTCAGCTGCTGCCCCAGCCCTTACTGCTGCTTTTGTCACGTACAATGGCTGCAATGAGTTTCTGACTGTTATGTCGAAATAAGCTGGTTTGCCCTCTAAAAAGTCAGGATGAAAAACATCACCTGGACGACTTTCGTCACTACCACTGCATCTCACTTCCTTTACCACGTCTTTATTCTCAACTAATAACGCCTGGAAAATGACTTCTGCCAATGCGTTGTGTCTTCTGGTGCGTTCTGGACCTGTACCACAGCTGATGAGGTGATCTCCAAAAGGATCGATGTGTTGACGACAAGTGCACAGGATCGAAGTTGGAGGAGAGGGAAACATCTTAATCCCTAACCAGAGCCGTATAGAAATGACAAACTCATGAGAAAGCATGGAAAGGCCGAGATTAGGGTTTGGTATTGCCCTCAACCACGCTCCCGCATGGGGTGTACTGATGGAATATAAACGAGCTCTGTCTCTCAAGCTGGCATTGTTCAATAAACAATTGAATAAATCAGCATCGAGTTTTGATTGAATTTGTCGTTGAGTCGAGTTGTTGAAATCTAGAAGCAAATGACTGTGTTCGTTTTTCAGAAAGGAACAACTCTGAAGATAACTTTCAGATTCTTCCAATAGCAGTGAAGTCGGAACGTGTACGTTTGTTGAGGCCAGAGAATTACAAGCTTTCCTAAGGAAATCTTGGATATATATATATATATATATATATATATATATATATATATATATATATATATATATATATACACACGATTCTGGTAATTAGGCGGTGCAATGTGTCCTCCGCCATTTTGGAAGCAGCACTGCGTGTGCTCCAGTATTTGGCACTAGAAGGCACGTCTGCTGACACTTACAGTCTCTTCTCTTGTTGTCAGACATCTCCAAAACGTTTATGATGAGACATGCGAGCAGTTGGCAAACTTGTCTACAGATGCTGCAACAATTAATTAAGATAACGAAGAAAGTGCGACTATAGTCTCTCTGCTGCGACCGCGGTAGGCCTAAACAGGAAAATGCGCTCAGCGACTACAAATTATCCAGGACGCTAAACTTAAAACTGAATGCAACCGACAAAAGTGCACTTCGTAAGTTCTCAAAGATGTAGATTGGACTTCTTATGGTAACATCTGAGCGCTTGTGTAATTAGATCTAGCGACCTAGCAGATCAAGCACCCCATTAGAGCACCCCTGTGAGTATCAAGTGCACTCACCATACATTATTGGGAAGTATTAGGAGCAACGTCTACCACAGTGGTTCCACTCAGTGATGAAATGCCCATTCTTTGTAGTTTGGGTTCATTCTAGGGCATGTACCCTGTAAGCTGCATGCACCTAGTACAGTTCATGCAAAAAGTGAATGAACAAGATACAAAAACATTAAATTAAAAAGCGATGGCAACAAATCAACAACAAGCAAACAAACAAGTGTGAATGGTTCAATACTGCACCAATTGAGAGTACCATAAATACTTCACCATTGCAGAAAATTGTCATGCAGTGTAAGTTAGTCATGGTGTACCCTGCATTCGGTTCAGTATTGAACCATCCACACTTGATTGTTCACTTTTTGCTGATTTGTGTAGCCATTCCTACTAAAATACATTTTTAGTGTTTCTTGTATCTTTGTTGTCAAGATGTACAAAATAAAGTCACAAATAACACTTCTGCATAAATTCCCTTTGCTGTCTTCTTGCCATAAATTAAAAAATGGATCAAAAATGTCGACACAATATAATGCATGGGAATCCAGTAGCAGCTAGAGCCAGATCTCATAGTACCAAGAAAAACAAAGTTTGCATACTACAACTAAGTGTTTATTAAACGATTTGCAGACGTTCTGAAATCATCTGATTCACATTGCAATGTTCAATGCCCATTCAGTATATTTCGCAAATGAATTGAGTAACATATGCGAGAACGAAGAGTCTCATTTAGTCCACCCACCCGCCTTTTTCACTTAGCTTGACCTCCTCCTGCATGTACATCCATCTAAATTTTTGCTTGCCTGTCTGCCCCTCCGTTGACCAACCCAACTATTTATCTATCTGTCTGTCTGTGTCTGCATTTAGCTGTCCATCTGTGCACCAAACACAACAACATATGTTCCATCACACATTTTCAGACTTGTTAACAGATAACAGGTCACAAGTAAGATGAAACTGACCTTGTTGCAGTGCATATCCATCATGTACAGGAACAGCAGCAGTTTGATCAGCTCCCGAGTCAATAATCAGCCCGGTGGTACGACCGTTGGCAAATCTCAATACAGTCAAAGAAGACAGCAACAAAGAAACATTGCAATAACACAAACTCTCAAAGAACATGCACACACGTCAAGTCAGTGCAATCGAATGATACGCTGTCAGCACGGCCGATTTACACAAGAAGAAAGCTGGTACATTGTATTGTTCAAACATCATTTCAGTCAGTTTCTCTCTTTTGGCTCGAGTGTTCCACTAACAAACAAAATAAAAATTAAAGATATTGTTTCAGAATACAAATCGACTACAGAAAGATCTAAGTACATGGACAAAGAGGGATTATAGATGTACAATAAAATATCACTAATTGTGAAACAATTCAAGTCAATGGTAATTTTTTCCAGGCATGGGCTGTTGTAATGCAGTGATGCAACTGTACCAGTACCAGGAATTTTGAAACAGCAGCCAGGGCAGCGATATGGAAAATGGGATTTTTATGGAAGAAAATCCGTTCTTAATAAGTGCCTGAGCCGGTTCTTAGGAAACTCTGGAAATTAGCAGATTGACTTGAGTACCACAGAGTAGACAAGTGGGAGGCTCATCTTGTAACGTCCCCGTAGTCCTTCGACACCCACGAGTGCAACCAGACATGACTGCCCTTCTACATTTCTTGTCATGCATTTCTATAGAAGTTTCTTCTTTAATCCACAGTGTAAGACCGCTGCCTGATTACTAAACCTGTATGTACACTGTAGTATAGTAACGCACATTACTAATACAGACTTGGAATATCGATCACCTTTGGACCACGTTGAATCATACACCACAATCTTGATTCTCATTAGTGGCCCGCGGGCTGTAAATGAGAACAGTTTCCAAAAAATTGCCAAATGGATGGCCACTGTTTCGGAAATCCCCAGTAAAATGTGGTAGGCAAGCTTAAGTAGACAACCTGCTATGTACTGTATTGCTGCAATAAGAATAATTAAATAAGGAATTTGTAATACACGTTCTCATCGATTGCAACAAAACAAGAAAGCAGTAATTAATTATAATAGAGCTGATTTGCATACACAACTTTGCTTACCGCTGATTCAGAGAATAAAACAGGATGTTCGCTGGCCTCACTGTAAAAATGCTTCTGATACACGTGATCAATTAAAAGCTTTATAATATCCCAATCTTCAACTAAACAAAAGCAGACAAAACTACCATTTCACACTAGCTACACAGATACACACACACACACACACACACACACACACACACACACACACACACACACACACACACACACACACACACACACACACACACACACACAGACACAGACACAGACACACAGACACACAGACACACAGACACGCACACAGACATGCACACGCACACGCACACACACACGCACACACACACACACACACACACACACACACACACAGACACACACACACAGACACACACACACAGACACACACACACACACACACACACACACACACACACACACACACACACACACACACACACACACACACACCTAAATCCTAAAAATCCTAAATGTCAGGAGCTGCCTCTCAGAGGTCACGCCCCCAGCTGTTAAACTGGGCCCTGTGTGCTACTCAGGGAACTCTGGTCCTGTGCTAGCAAACTCCTGGAGCCGGGCCAGGCACTCGCAGGAGCACCGACTTGTGAAGCCAACTGTGGTGTGAGCACCCGAAGTCTCACCACCCCAGTGACTGATGTCACGTCACAGCCGATGGCCGCTTAGGACGCCAGTCAATGACCAGGTACTCATTTATACTCCTGAGTCGAGAAAAGCAAATGTGTGTTAGTTTCTTGCTTAAGGAAATTATGCCATAGCTCGCCATCACTGTGACTTGAACTTGCGACCCTTTAAGGTCCCGGATGTAAACACTCCATAAGATGACTCTCTAACCAACTGAGCTATCGCACCACACACACACACACACACACACACACACACACACACACACACACTCACACACAACACACACACACACACACACACACACACACACACAGACAGACAGACAGACAGACAGACACAGACAGACAGACAGACAGACAGACAGACAGACAGACAGACAGACAGACAGACAGACAGACACACACACACACACACAAACACACACAATGTCATATTGAATAAATATCCATCAAGCAAGAGTATGCAAACTGCTTACTCATTCCATCTTTCACTGGGTTGATCAATTCCTTTCCTACATGAGGAACTCGCAAAGAATTTGTACCGATAAAATACTTGTGGCCTGTTGACTCTATAAATCACAACCATCACATATATTGTATACTGCAACTTCAATCTGTCAAATGTAAAGCCAAGAAGCAAAAGATCTAACTCTTGTTTAAAACCCAGATTTCACAGCTAAGGGTGTTGGTCATGAGTCATATTAACCAAGATATGTAGTAAACGTGTACTATTACCTGCTTCAAAATCAGGCAACAATTTGTTCTACAACTAAATCTGTGTGTGTGTGTGTGTGTGTGTGTGTGTGTGTGTGTGTGTGTGTGTGTGTGTGTGTGTGTGTGTGTGTGTGTGTGTGTGTGTTAGGTGTGTGACACAGGTCAGTATATGTAAAAAGTATGCAAGGGATCAAGTCACATTAAAACATATTAGGAGATGTTAGACAGACTTGCACTATGCACTTCTTACATCAGATGTACTGTGCATGCCAAAAAGATATCATGCTGCATTGATTAAGTAGAGTAACAAAACATGATGAGATACCCAATGTTAGATGATGTTCAAACAGCTAATCTAATATAAAAGCAGCAAAACGTGCTACATGTCCATACCAAATTATGTCATTTATTACTCATATGTACACACAGAAAAAGGAGCTGGACATGACAGAATACATCAATGTACAGTGGATCCGATGCTTGATTGTTTTATTAATTAGTTGTCTATGCAGTGAGCCCCTGGTCGGTTTGCATATGAAAAAATTCATCAGATTACGATAACTCATCAGAACTTAAAAGTTTCGTGCTGTCATAGGGTAAGCAATGGGCAGTCTGTGCAATTGAAATCATGATAGCTTCTTCAGGGTCTTTGTAATCAAAGCATTAACATATCCATCTTGTCTATGTTACCGTACCTGCTTATACAGTTGACCAGTTTGCTGTTGCTGACGTTTACACATTACTATTAGAGGAACTACACGATACTAAATTCACTCCACTTTTCATCCACTTTTCATTTCTGGGGTAAATTGGTTGCCATTCCAAGTTCAAGGCTTTCTAAGTTTTGCAGGTAAATTTTTTGTTGCACAGGGGCATATTTGACTGTTGAAGTTGTGGAATGCTATTTCAGAGAAGCAATGCTATGATTCTTTGTTGTTTAATTACATATCTTGTCAGTCATAAGCACAACAAATGGTCACCACTAAGGAACTCTGAAAGAATATACCACATCAACAAATGATTTTCGAATACATAAAGCAAGAACATGTTTACACACATGGTTCCTACAAGGCTGGTCAATTGCTACAAAACGATGCAACTCTCTTGTGTAAGTATAATTGTGTCCCTGACAAAATACCTAACCCCATCCAATCACTGCCACATGAGCAGTAAAATTAACTGAGAAAAAATAATGGTTTGCATGTAACAGCTATGTTAATTAATGTAGATGTAGATTAATGTCCTTTTAAAAATTTCTTTCAACCACACATCAGGATAAAAGTTGATCACAACTATGATCTAGCAAAGCAGTACACACTGAAAGTATGCAGTGCAGGTGAGTACTGTAACAACTTGCATAACTTGAGCAAACACTGACTAACACTTTCTCAAAGATTTTGATAGAAACAAAGTAAATGCCTGACTATACATGTATATGTAAACATTTGTCATTGCAGTAGATAAATAACTTCATTACCTTCAGCAACAGCTTCTTCATTTGTTTCCATAGGTTGTGCATCTGCCGACTCTGAGTTACGAATAACTCCAACAGTTGTAGGAATGTCAACCTAGACAAAGTCAAAACAATCAGTCCTTATGGCAATACAAAATAATTCAAATTATAAAACATATTTCATTGACAAGCAACAGTCCTGCAGATACAGAGAGCGACAGATAAACAACAACAAAAAAGGATGACAGCAAACCAAGTCAGCACAACAGCAGCAGAGGCCAACAAAAAGGAGTAGAAACTATTCAACTTGTGTTTGAACATTTCAGCAGGCAGAGGCAGCAAGATCAAAACTTCCTAGTCTAGATAGATCAAACCAAAATCGACCCAAAACTGGCCAAATCTCTCAATGCTGCCGCTCAACATTGTACCTCATATTTCCCCTAGTGCAGAGCCAACATTACAGAACGATTAGTAACCAGAATAACTGAATTCAAAAACAGTTCACATCATATTATGTACATGCAGCTAATTAATGGCTCATCACAGTTCCTTGATCTTTTAGAACTTGCTTGTCCTATTAAACCCAACTATTAGGTTTCATAAACAAACACAAACAACCCTGAGTGATCCAGAGATAGTCCAGTTGGCAAATAGGCAAGAAGACAACCGACAAGCAGACAGGAACAGATAAACAGAAAGACAAACGAGGGAGTGCATGAGCTCGAGAAGTGTATAGTGTACGTACCTTTGGAGTATCCTCTCCTGCATAGCCTGCTCTCAGAGTGTAAGAGCCAATGTCAAACACAAGAGCACCCACCTCGTCTAAATCATATCTTGCTAAACTACGGGCTTCTGGATAATCAAAAAATGACTTACCGCCGCCATAAACGCCTCCACTCATCGCATACGCAAGGTTGAAATATACTAAAATAGATCCCGTATGTGAGTTTGAGTTTGTAGTAGCTGTCGTTCTGAGCAAGTTAGGCGTGCTTCTTTCAACGGCATATTCGACAATCAAACCACTGTGTAATGTACGTAAGTGATTCCGTTATCTAGTGTCTTACATTGTAGTTGAGGTGCCTAGAAATCTAGTAAACCAAAAAGAAAATCCTCATTTTAGTTTGGAATGGCTGTATTAACTTCATTACAAATACCCTTCTATAGCTAGAAAAAGATAACGGAGTGAAGAGAGTGAGTGTGACGCTGGCCCAATTTGGGTTTCGGATAGTACAGACAGACTGTGTAGTGACGTAAGACCCTCGTGGGTCACTAGATTCTTTTGTTAGCTTATTGCCATGTATTAGTTTAATTTATGAAAATATATATTATCGAGTCAGACAAACAGACAGACAGAGAAAGGTGTTTGAGACTATCCTGACCATCTGCATGCCAAATTGCTCGATCCTGTCTGCTTATGTCACAGCATCTTTCTCTATCTTCTGCTGATGAGTCATGATCAGGAAGACCAAACCCTTGATAATATTCTTGGACCATTTGACGTTATGCTCAGTTTAAATATAGGTTTAGAAATGTAACAGCAATGCAATCATGAAGGTCTTCTGGCTCTCAGACGAAAAACAGATCCTTTGGCAACTTGGACCAGATGTTTGTTCGATGAACGCCTGCTGACATGGGATCTTTGAGGACCCAATCGACTCTTTTTTTATGCTTTTATGTAGTAAAAGCATTGAACTCTATTCTCAGCTTGCTAGTGATTATTGTCGTAGTTGTCATTGTTGGCGATATCCTACCTTTGACAGGCAGACAGACAGACAGACAGACAGACAAACAAACAGATAGACAAACAACCAGGCCCTACTGACTTGGGTAGTATTTAGTTGCTTTGCTTAGATGGTGTATAATTCAATGTTTGAAAATATATGTATTGACAGACAGAAAAACAGACGGACAGACAGAAACGTAGATTAGCTATTGCTTTGGTGCTATAGTTCATTTATGAAAATATATGTATTGACGGACGGACAGACGGACAGAGAGACATGCAACATATGAAGAGGAAACTGCAATATAATATGCAACTTTCTTGTTGTGCTGCATGTCTCTTATGTTGAGCTGTAAATTAGGGATAAGCGTCAATCAAGCAATGAACATGCAGGATGTGGAGGGTTACTCTATATTTACTTGTGGGTTGAATTTTTGTAGCCATTTGGTATTTTCATTATTTGTGTGTCTCTTTCTACATTCGTTACATTCATTTTTGCTGCACAGTTGTATCAATAACATTTTTATGTATTTCTAATTAGTTTTTTTATTCAAAGGAATTTTTTAAATTAATTAGAATTGTTAATATTTGGTTATAGTGAGATTAAATTTGAGATGGGAACACGAGCATCATCTGTCTCCCTTCGATGGCTATGGGCTCGTACGAGTAGTGGTCAACCTGGTGGCATCTCTCAACCGAGACGGCTCGACTTGGCTCTTCTTCCTCGACAACTATTGAAAGCAGGAAGTGCTGGTGTTGCATGTGGCCTCGTTATTAGATGTTACAGAAAACAGCCCAAAGAGAGCAAAAGAATTATGTACTATAGTTTGGCATCGGCGGCTGCTTCCACAGTGATAGGAGGCGTATATGCTGTGGCAGCAAGACGACACAATACAGCATCGTTTATTTACTCGTTTCCCTTGTCAGCTGGTGTTAGTGCTGCTGTGGTGACTGCTGTGTTTCTCAGTTGTCGAACTGTTTTGTGTCATCGTGAAGTCATTGCTGATGTCACAGAAAGATGGAACGTTTCTTCCTACTTTCATTTGTCATATCGATTGAGTGTTGCCTCGGGTGTGGTGACTGGATTTTTTGTGTCTGCATTTACATTTCAAAGAGCGAGAGATGTGCTCTTTACATGTATGCTTGGTGGCTGCTTGGGGATCGTAGGACAGCTCAGTTATGATGCCATCAATGCTTGGAGACGAAAAAAGGCAATGGAATTGTATTACCAAGATGGTGTTGAATCTGTCAATCTTGTAGCTAGTGAGTGTGTAGACAGTGATGTTGCTGTTCGAGATGATGAAACTGGGGGACGAGTGTGGGGTCAGTCGATTGTCAAGATGGCAGAGAGCAAGTCATATGCAGGGCAACTGAGAGAGAAAATTTGTAAGCTGGAAGATGCAATACAAGTGGAACAGGATGTCATAGATGAATTATGCAGCAGAATAGATCAACAGACTGATTTTTTGGAGTATCAGACTACTGGAGAATAATTAGGTTAGCATTTTCATCACAAATGCATGATGTGTAATTATTATCTAGCAATTATATCGAAATAGTAAGTCCTGCCCAGAACTATAGTTCGTTGCAGATGCAATTGATCTTATTAAATCCTTATAAGTATTACCATATATAAATCAACAAATGCTATTTTTGTATGTTCTCCCGATTACAGAATTATTAGTTAAATCTTCAAATTGATGGGATGTCTTGGAACTACCATTACAAAAGTGCTGGTTAGGCAACCTCCCAGATTTTCAGTACTTGTTCCAGGACGTAGCGTGGCGTCTAGAAATGGGGGCTAAATTTCCAGATGCTACGGGGCATGCCTATTTATTTGGGCACGCACCATTTTTATTGGCTTCTAATTGACTGATACAGTAGAATCAGTGGCAGATCCAGACTGGAAAAAGGGTGGTGTATATACTAAATACAGCTTTGGTCATCACACGTACATTAGTATTTACAGTCCACGATTCTTATGACCACGCCTACAAATGATGGGGCCATAGCCCTGTCTAACCGACGCCACACTACGCCCTGCTTGTTCTCCCTGGAAACTATGCTCTATGGCTCTTTTAGAGGATACAAACTCAGATTGGTGAGGAACTTGTCGTCCAAGCCTTTTATAAGAGGCAGTTGCAAATGATATGCATCCACACATTCTATTTGCAATCAACGTGAGCAAAGTTCAAGTGCTTACATCGCACATTGTGTTTTCAGCTATTTATCTATCAATTAACTACCACTACCTCATCTTCAGATAGATTGATAAGTTTACAGCATTTGGCCTTTAAAGATGGCATATTGTAACTTTTGCAACATGGAGTCATTACTATAAATTTGGGATCTCCAGTCTCCGTGACTTTTCTATATTTGGCCGTTAATCTCATTGATTCGTACAACAATAGATAGGAATTGACTGACTAGAAATACATAACTCGTTCAATACAAAAGATTAATAATTAGTAGTACAGCTGAACAGTTCACACTGTTTGTTAATACCATATCCTCCGACTACTACTAGACAATTTTTTGTTGTAGTGCAAACTCCATGCCGAAAACGAGCGGTCATCATATCAGGGAGAGGCAACCACTTATTATGGAACCGCATGTCCAACACCTCAGCTTTCTTTACAGAAGGCCCATTAGGCAACTTTCCTCCTGTAGCAATAAGTTTTCCACAAAGAGGAGCGACAGTAGCTCCAGCATTGGTTAGAGATTGAACTTCATTCCAACGCTTTCCATTGAGGGGCAACTGAATAATGTTTGTTAGTACAGAGTGCTGACTTTTGGCATTTCTCGTGCGTCCTCCAGCTGCATACAAGTATTGTCAAAATGAAATGCCGAGGCAAGGTAACAGACAGATGGGATATCCGGCAATGGCTGCCAGCAGCCATTCCTTTTCAGATCATATACATACGCTAAGCTGTTGTCGCGTTTGCTATTTTCCCCACCCAGTATGTAGATATGATCATTATCATCAGCAGTTAGGGAAACGCTCATGTCATTTTTCATAGAAATTGGTACGTCAGTAACAAAGTGCCAATCGTTCTCATTCCAGCTGTAGATTTTCTTGTCAGCTCCCTCTACGACGTACACATAGCAATTATTCTGTGAGCTGAATACATTTCTGATCTGACCATGATCACTTCTGTAACACTGCCATGTCTCGACACCAGGAGCTAGCGTATATAGTTCTCTCCGGCCCCAGAAGCTGACAACAATAGTACCATTGCAAGATGTCACACAGTTGAGTGCAAACGATCGGTTCGGTGGTAAAGTTGGTAAACATTTCCAAACAAATGTATCAACATCCTACGAACAATTAATAAGTAAACTTTAGTAATTTTGGTATTTATGGTAACGTTTTAGCAAGAAATTCTACCTCAGTCTTTCCGGCTCTTTTCATCAGTTCACAACGATATGCTGTTAACATCAAATTCTTCCCTGGAATTTTATCCCTCAGCAGACAATTCTCCTTCACAAGCTGCTGAGTATCCAATGGTTGCTCGTCTGATACACCTACGCAAGAAGAGTATGACATGTGCTGAAATCTGTTATGCCACAAAAATATGTGCAACTAGTAGAGCACTAAATATTGATAAATATAGATTGACAGACAACTCAACAGAATTTATTGCTTTGATTACTTTGTCTTACCAGCTGCAACCAACAGTCGAGTCCCGATGTCATGCAGACCTTCTGTTTGCTTCAGGAACGAGCGAATTGTACACCATCTTCCCATGACTTTTTTATCATTGTGTGCATCACCAATTGCCTTGCACTCCTAGTCGGTGTCTTGCAACATGTAATGTTTTCCAATTCCTCGACACTAATAGTATTATGATCGAGCAGTTTCTGTGCTAGATGTTCGACATTAGCATATGTAAGGCGTTTTATAAGGAGGGAAGTGTTAGGTCGAAGAATGGTTTCAGCAGTCTGCTGAACGCTTGCTTGGTCAGAAAGCACTGGTGTCTGAGAAAAGCTGGATGTGGTAGAAGTATTTTTTTCTTGTAAAATAATTTCAGTGCTTTTACTTCCTAGATGCACACAAAAACACAAAATGACAATGGTTATTGTATACCTAAAAACAAGTCTATCCCAAATCTTAGGACAGTCTCTTATGGTTGCATACTGATTATCTACATCTGTCTCAATTCATGTACTACATGTACAATATACATACACACACACACACACACACACACACACACACACACACACACACACACACACACACACACACACACACACACACACACACACGACAAACAAAAGGGCAGGAAATATGCAGCGGACAAAGAAGTCAATGACAAATGTACAGTCGCATAGCCATCCAGCAATGATTCTCAACATTACAAATAGAGACAGTAATTGTTACAATCTACAGCTTACCATCATCTTGTCGTTTTGCCATTTCAGTACATTGACTTGGTCCTGAAACTGCTTTAGGGTCATCCGTGAGATCCCTTTGCATTTCAATGGTGTCATCATTCACAAACTTTGACCACAATTCCAGCCACATTGCAAACAGTTTAGCAACAATCAAAGACCAACTCAACCTTGGAACAATATGCTTCACTATGAGAACCCCTATGGTAGAAGCCAAGTGCACGAACAAAGTGTTGCCGTGTTCCTCATCACCTCTGTCTTTAGCTAAACAAAACCCAGACATTGCTACTGAGTGTAAAAAATTACAGCAATTATTTTGTTTATAATGCAATATTTTTATTATTAATCATTAGAGCGTATCTACTTTTGATTGCTGTTTATATAATGCTTCAGCATCACACATTAACCATTAATATTTACACAATGCAAAGTATATTCTATATTTATATTAACATAAAATTAATATAATTAATTATTACACTTTCATATTTAATTTTTGATTTATTAACTAATGATCCACTGATAACATGGCAACGCTCACACCGACATACACACTACAAGTTGCCAGTATTAGATAACAAAAATTTACCTTTTGGAAATACTTTGTCAACGGTTTTTTGCGCCATAATCACAATAGTTGGTAGCATTGTGTCGTTTTCACTTTGTAGTACGACATCATGATGATGATTTATTGTCCTTTCAACAGAACTTGTACTGGGAATATACGTCAGTAATTGTTCTCGAAAGCAGATAACTGGTAGACAGGAGAAAAGTAGGACATAATACGTAGTATGCATTCTTGAACCCAATTACTGCTGATGCCAGCACCAAAATGGAATCATACCTATAAAAACCATACGTACATACAGTCTAGACTAATTGAAAATTGCTTGAAATTAAATATCTCGCCTACACAATTAGAGGCTATGGGTTACTTCGTAATTGGAGTGACTCTTGCAAGCATCACAGTAGTATGTCTCTAAACATATGCTACCAAAACTGTGGCATAACATTATAGTGGAGCCTCGGCACAGACGCAGATTGCAGTCGGATGTCATGGCAGCGCATTCGAAACTGCAATCCACACTAGATCGGGGCGAGGCTAATTATAATCACAAATCTAATTGCCGTACCAGGCAGTGAACAATCATTCTAGATTGTAAGTCCCCATTATAATATTTAGGGACTACAAGCAATACCATAGAACCAGAGTTTGTCCACGAATCCTCGTACATACGGTGAGAATGGCGGTTTGGTACATGCTAAGTATGTTTAGATTGTAACTTGACGTTTCCAGTATGGCGATTTCACTTTTACGTACCAGCGATAAGACTTATACTATCCTGATCCTCACAGTTCTGTTTGCTTCGACCAAACTTCCAGTCTAATTAATACGGAAAAGCTCTTGATGAGCGTACCTAGGTAGGCTAATGTAAACATATAGTAATTAGTCGTTTGGCGGCCTCTTTGAGGGTCAGAGCTAAAGCGTGGGTACACAAAGGTGTGAGGATGTTTTGGGTAAACAACTGGAAACCTATGGCCTGGCTAGAGCGACGCTAGGCCAGATTGACAAGGTGATCGCTGATCTGACTCCGCCTTGACAAGAGCTTTCTAATGCTAGGCGTAATTGCACTGAGAAACGTCCTGCTGACTAGTAGAGTTTTCACACATGCCTAGCATTACTCGAAATTCTTGGACGGACTCTAGTAACGTAACTCGTAAAGCGTAACAAATACAATAACAAGTACGCAACTTGTTAGTCTAGAAAATATATGGATTAATTCTAGAGCGTGAGAATGTACGTTTTACGTTTGTAGTTTGACTATTTCTAGGTAACTCGATCTCCTGTCTACAGAAACAAACAAAAATACTATTCAGGGGCGGCGGAGCGAGTTGAAAGTTGAGGGGGCTGAATTTTAGGAGCAAGGCCCCGCCCACTTATATTTAGGTCACACCCACTCTGAGATATTGCAAATCATTGGTCCTGCAATATACATGCCTCAAGTTTAGGTATTGTAACTCCGTCCGATACACCTCATCTGCTAGTGAAATCTGTATGTCTGCACATTGTGGTCCTTTAATTAATATTGTAACAATAACTAAGCTATAAGTCCCAGTTTCAAAATTGATATCGGACATTAACTTCAAAAGGAACCAAAGTTGATAAAGTTGGGGGGCTCTAGCCCCCCCAGCCCCCCCGGCTCCGCCGCCCCTGCTATTGACTAACCTAACGCTGTCCAAGCAGTCCAAGCAGTCCAAAACACCATCAGCAGTCCAACCGGGAATCTATTAGGTCCCTTTAAATGGATATCAACATCTTCATTGCCTAGTCGCCAAAACTTTTCTAGAGATTACGTAGGGACAAATAGAGTCCCCAGCCTACTAACGAAAAGCGCTTGCATATCTGTACTGCAGAGCGTTGGAGAACTGGAAAAAACGGTGGGCCGTAATCGTAGACTTGTCCCAAGTGCTGTTCTCAGACGACAGTCGACAAGTGTAAAGTCCCGTATAAGTGCAAAAGCGAAATAGTGTTTTCTTCAGTTTAATAAGCTATTGCAGCATAGTATGAATTTTAAAATTTTAATTTTATGTTTGTAGACTCTAGAAATAAGCAAATAGGTCAGCTCAGGTTCCTGTACTTTTCTATTCGCATAGGTCCCGCTGCGTGCGGTGAGCGCGAGGAAACATGTAGAGGTTTCGTTTCTAGGAGATGTATATGCACAAGACAATAAGCTGTAGAAATTTCAAATGATATATTACCTATCTTCATACAGAACAATGTTTTAAAGAAGTAGGAATCGGTACTCTAAGTATATTTTTCTAGGCAAATAATTGTAGATTTACTGTAATCTAGGTACTCTTTTGACAAAACTCATTGTAGTTCAGTGTCGTCGGAGCCGCTGAATTTGTCGTCGTCGTCGTCGTCGTCGTCGTCGTCCGCGTCACGATTAGTTGCTTTTAGAGTACATTTTTACAGCTGTAAGCGTCAAAACATGCTAATCCCGAACAATAACATTAGCATTGTACGAAAGAGCAAACCCGGCCGTTTGCACTGACAATGAACAAGCAATAGCAGTTCGTTGGGTGCTGGATTCTTGGTCATCCAGTCTTGCGTCAGTTCGCAGTCTAGCACCTTTCATCCTCGGTCACAAGGAGAAGGACTATCCGGTTCGCTTTCCAAAGCCAGAATTCATACGCCTGCTAGATAGTTTGCCCGATGAATATGTTTCTTTAGTGCATCTTCTGTTGGTGGCAAGTTCTCGCCAGATGCAGCTTCTAGTGTCAAGAGCAGATATCTGTATTCATTTAATTTCGTGCAACTATTTGAACCATACAGTCTACAAACGAGCTCTTCACGTTTTCTCTACACGTCATCACTTACGTCAAATTGAACTCCAAGACGCTGAAGGCTCTGACACACTAATACGTCGGGATCCTTGCCAAGAATTGCTAAAGATGCCGTTTTACCTCTTCGTTTAGAAGCACCAGTACTGTGGCACCTCGTCAAAGCATGCATTCCAATACGTGAGTCACACGATTGATCTCCAAGATGATTTCGAATGCCTTATATATATATATATATATATATATATATATATATATATATATATATATATATATATATATATTAATGTATCTTGGTTTAGTATTGTAGCAGTGCGAAAGTACAGCCCTGTGCTTGGGTCTCTATATTCTGCCTGGAGTGTATGTGTCTACAAGAAACCTAAAAACTAAGTTTGTGATTTTTTAATATTGTAAGGTATTATTTGTTAAATACCCTAAAGAAGAAAATTGTGCGAAAATGAAGGGCAATTTCAGGTTTTAGGAAACATCACTACTAATGCCAAATGTATTTGTGCAATAAAAAATCAAACCCAACAAATTTGTGCAGGAAGAATCCAACTCCATATCTTTTATTGTGTAATAATCTTTGACCGCACAAATTGCAAGAAATTTCGTTGGTACAATAATTTTCTTCTTTTATGGAACACTAAAGGCAGATAAAGTCCCAACAGTCACTTTTTACGTCAGAAAGATATTTATAATATTTAATTCCAACAAATTTTACTAAAGCCTAAATTGATATAAATTACATATATTGGTTCTTTATCTGACTTGACATTTCAATTTATTTACAATATTCATAGATATAAACGATAACATTCTTTTAAAGATTTTCATTCAGCAAGATTATTAGCAAAGTCAAGAAGTGAAGTTGACGTGTAAATACTTCTAATAAATCGACGGTCTCTTCCTGAGAATAAAATTCTGAAAAATTTCTGCTTTACTATATATGTTCTTTTTAGCTAAGAAACTTTTCCTAGCAACTATTTCATAATGTCAGTTGGACGAGTGAGTGTTACCCATAGTTGTACAGCAGAAAGGGTCTTTAGTGTGAATTTATCTACATCTCTAGTATTTAAATTAAATAAATATACTAAATGGAAATTTTGAAAATAAAATTAGCAATCATTTTAGATTGAAAAGTAAGAACTTACTCAAATATATGAGTTAATTTTACTTGAATTTGTTGGTATGTAGAATTTTGTGGTAAACACGAACAATAATAACTTGATTGTTGTATGGTATGTGCTGTTATTAATTGCAGATGCTTGGCTTATTCGACGTCTCTAGATTTGCATCGCAATACGATAATTTCTTCGCCTGCACAGTGATAACATTTTTAAAAATCGAGATGTGTACGTGGGATGCTCGAAATGACAATACATACAAACTTTTTCACAATTGCTAACTTCAGTAAAATTTGTGCAGTAATTATACAAAATCTTTCACAGTACCTCTCATCAAAAGAATCTGAGGCAAGGTTATATCCGGGTACTTCCAATAGAAATTAATTACAGACCTTCCTGATTTGCAATCGAAACAACTTAAATTTATGGAATAAAATTTCTCTAGCTGAAATCCTGGCAACTACTTTTGCCAAACTCTAAGTTAGCAGAGATGTAAAAGAATCTTGGCTCCCAATGAAATATCATGTGACGTGATTTCGTGCCCAAATTTGCATCGTTCAGATACTCGGTCAAAGCGAGAAGGGTCAATGTACAAGAGACTATTTCTTTTAGAAGTTGGCCGCTAAAGATCTAGAGGCTGACACAAAACGAAGGCCACTACAGTTGAACTACCTAGAGGGCAACTTTCCAGCACGTAATTAGCTTTAGTTACTATGTAGGAGTGAGAGTCTCGCGAGTTTCAATGACATTTGCATTATTGAATACAATTCTCTTTGTATGCAACTTGCAACTTGACACAATTACAAGCGGAGAAAAGGTTGCTCCAACGATCTTCGACAATGTCTGCTAGTCAAGATCATTTGAACGTTCTCATTATTTGCGCTTTGGAGTCGGAACTGCAGGCGGCGGTAGCAGTTTTGGAAAGCGGAACGAACAGCAAGTTCGAAAACAAATACACACATCCCACGGATCTCAGCAGGCTCAATGTCAGAGTTTGCGAAGGATGGAATTCTAGTGACATGAAGGTGGGCGTGGTCGCACAAACAGACATAGGAGGAACCGAAAGCCAAATATTGCTTGGCAATCTCGCTAAGTTCTTCACGGCTACCATAGTGGCGATGACGGGAACGTGCGCTGCAGAAGAAAACACACATGGCCACGTGGAGCACGGTTGTGTGTTTGTCGCCAATCGAGCGACAGTAGAGATGGGAGGTACAGTCGAGGAAGGCGGGGATCTCCAAGTTAGAGCAGAATTCTGTGAGCTCGACAAAGGCATCCTTGCAGCAGTCAATGAATTGATTCACTTGGATTCTTACGTCTGGTTGAAGTATGTTCCAGAGAATGCCGTTCGTCCAAGCCCTCGTTATCTCCAACAACTCATTCTAGACCTTGTAATCAAGAGTGGGCAGGACGGTATTACCAAGAGAGACCTACTGGACAAGATGGTGGACAAGAAATTACCTGGAATGTCTACAATGAGAGATGATACGATTCGTCTCACCTATGACGAAATCCTAAACACAATGTTACGATCGTCATCATCTTGGGTTAGTCTATCTCCTACAGCAGAATGTAGATATTTTTTAACTGATCTAGGAAAGAGATATTCAGCAAATGAAGCTATATTTCCGCGTCGGGATATTATTGTAGCTCTTGTTGATTCCATGCTTTCCGTGCCACACAAGCACATGAACCTGACAGCGGAATTGATTACTTACAAAAAACGGGTGGCCGACAAAAATGTGAAAGCAGTAGACATGGAATCTTACTACTTTATGAAACAAGCCATTGACAGTTTCAAAAGAAACGAAGTTCCAGGCAAAGCAGTTGTCATGAAAGGCATTTCGGACTATGGCTCTGATGCAAGCAAAGGAGACTATTTTCATGTGTATGCTGCTAGTACGTCTGCTGCCTTTCTAAGGCACTTGATGACAGTTAAACAACATCTCTTTGGTAATTACATTTTCGTTACAATGTATTTGGTTCACACACTTGAAGTTGACTGTCATTAGTTCATGAAGAATCTCAAACGACTGAAACGCAAATTGGACAACCAAAACGAGGTCAGGTAACGTTTTTATGTATAGTATCAGACCTCTCAACTCTCATGATTTCGTCGTGAGACTCATAATGTACGTGCCTGTCTCACGATCTTACGATTAGTGCCCAATTCTCACGATTGTTGGTCCCTCTTCTGACAAGCCTATCGTGAGACACTCTGGCAGTCAGAACTGTTAGCCTCGTTTTCCAACATAAAGAATTTTTTGAAGTAGGCTCTAAATATGGCTTTGCTTGCTTGTCTTAGGTATCCAGGTATCTATAACAGGAAATTAAGGCCAACACGTAAGTGTGTGGCCGCCTGTTTTTCACTCAGAGGGATATGCCACGCCTACAACGGACACATTTTAATGTGCGTAGTCATTTCCAAAAAGACAGTCTCACGATTTCCTGCCGAGAAAAGCTGAGAGGTCTGTAGTAGGCCAAGCGTAAAACTTTTGATCACATCTGTTCTATAATTTCTGGCAGTTCGTCTAAAGACTCTGATCTGTGCTTGTATAGTTAATTGGTGACAAAGTCAATAAAATGCTCATTGTTAAGTATCAGACAGTTAGGATATTGTGGTAGTGGTATACAGTCTGATCCTTCTTTTCCAATTCGAATATTGTTTGATTTATGGATTATATTTATTAATTGAAAGTCGATTCGACTGTGTAGCATT
This sequence comes from Corticium candelabrum, assembly GCF_963422355.1. Classification (NCBI taxonomy): domain Eukaryota; kingdom Metazoa; phylum Porifera; class Homoscleromorpha; order Homosclerophorida; family Plakinidae; genus Corticium; species Corticium candelabrum. The sequence continues at coordinate 3,059,255 of NC_085090.1, forward strand.
AGCAGAGAAATAATTTATGCAATGACGTGCGAACCCCTGATCCGGTTTCATAGCTTAGATAAGGCTAATATAATTAGCTTGGCCAGCAGGTATGAAAGTTGAGTTACAAAATACGGCGACAAAGCTTCACGCACTTGCTTGTTTTGCGCAAAGTACGTAGTTGACATCATCGTTCGCTTCTAGTACGTTTAGACAACTCAGCCATGTAATATTCTGCAGTGTCACGACTTCTTTCCATAGTTCAGTTTCGCCGACAGTACACCGACGATTAAAGAACTACGAATCAAGATCTGCAAAGCGGTAGTTTGAAAAATTAGCTCATATATTTTTAGTGTATGTAGCACTCAGAGTCCGTGCATTGAAACAAGTTGTACAACACATGCAACTACGTGTCAACTCTAAACTTCCTGAATATGGTAGATCCACGGCACTGCTATTTTTCCACGCCTAGATGCTTCGAGTTCATCGTGAGGAGAGCCTAGAGCGAATCCCCTGTTATCGGACACCATCAATCATCGGACAGTCATGCAAGAAGTAAACGAAATAAGGCTGAACTTTGTTAAAGCCCACAGTAAGAAGGATTAGTAAAGACTGTGATTCCAGATGCGGGACTTCCAAAGGCTTGAAACGGTTATGCTAGGACGGTAAACGTGATCCTTCCTGCAACCCCGTTCATCGGACACCACCAATAATTCCGGAGACACGACCTCCCCCATGAAAACGCAAAGGCAATTCTGCAACTTTGCACCTGACATAAGTTTATAGGTGACAAGATAACACAACAGCACCATCACTGTCTCCGTTCGCTCTCTCCAGGAGAGAGAGCGCACGCTCATTGAGTCGTGGTAACGCCCGTTCCGTCGGGCAGTCGTATTTTCGTTGCAGCAGCAGCCTGCAGGTAATAATGTCATGAGAGAGAGTTGGAAGGAAATATTGTACGGCCCCCAATTCGTTTGACCTTTATTTGACTCAGCAACGATTATTAGAGTAAACTGCTAAATTTTCTCTGCTGACAAGCTCACTCTGTTGGCATCTACTAGCCCTCCGGTACTGTCTAGTCTTCCAGCGTAAGAATTTGAACTCCTGAGTGTCTTGCAGCACAGCTGCACAGGCTTGATGCACCGAATGTAGCAGACGATTCACGTCAACCATGTTCAAGCTTTGCGGTGACCACATCCACCCAACTCGCACAGAAACAGCCCGTGATTTCTTTCAAGGCCCCTAATTGTTACTTGGCTCTGACTAAGACGTGTGCAGGTATTTCTATCTCAGTTTGATATCTACCATTGCCTGGCCTTGCACCGTCACGAAGTGCAGCACGTCATCGTTGGTACAACCAACTGTACCGAATGCAGGAACTTTGTTTACTATCAGAGCAGCTAGAACCTTCACCTTTGCTTCTTCTAGGTAAAGTTGAATTAGACTACGTCAAGTCCTTGTCAACGCGTGGTAACTACGCAGCGATCGACTTTCTTTGCAAAGGGTAAAAGAACGTTTTAGCACTTCAGTCGTGCTCTCTCATCGGTTTCAGTTGTCGTCTTCTTTGCTGAACGGCTAGTTCGTTCAAGCGACATATTTTACACGTCCTAGTGGGGGCGTGGTTGTAGGAGAAGTGACTCAGAATTGCCATTAAGCACTCTAGACAAGTGTTCTGCGTTCTGCTGCGTTTCAGATAGCTGAATGTAATCAAATGCAGTCATTTGAAACCCAGAGCTGTTGCTGAGAAGGTAGGAAGGCAAGAAAATGGGTGTCCGACGATTCGGGCAGTTACCACGGGCGTTTGACTGACCTTAACTCTTACAGATCTTGGCTGACATGCAGGCTAACAACACAATTTGTAGGTAAAGAGTTGCTCATTAGCGATATATAAGTAACTAGGCTGAAGGATGCGTGTGTGCAATATAAACGCTACTGTTCGGTGAACGATGCGTTTGTCCGATGAAGGGGGTAGGCAAGGCTCCGCACAGTTTTCAATCTCACTCTAAGCAGAGAAGAGGTACAATGCTCTAATTTGGTGTGCTCAATTACAACTTGGATACCTACATTTATGATTTGGTAGGGACTGCGTTCAAAATCGGATAACTGAGAACTCGCGTCCGGAATATGATGGTGTCCGAGAAACGGTGCCGCGCTGTATATCGTAGAAAAGAGCTGCTTGCTAAGTCAAAAGTGCCGTCACACGCTATTTCATTTCAGAGAGACTGCGTTAGCAATACACACGCCAATCTGATCATGACGTCGACTGCGTTCTCATCTGAAGAGGTCAACAATCATTATGCCACTGCTTTGATAACGTATAAACCGTTGAGTCAAACAAGGCCGGCAGTTCTCACACCATTCCCAGAAAGACTTTAGCTAAATGTCAGAGTAGACGCGCAAGAGTCGTGAACAGGGCTACATCGGTTTCAATTCACGCAAACATGCAGATGAGTTCAGTAGAAAGAAATGTTGCTGGAGAGTGTAGGTTCAGCGAAGCAGTCCCGTGTAGACTATTCCTGGGCTCATTATTCACAAGCACTTTGTCTATCAACAGCTTCACTAGCTTTCTTTCAAGCGCTCACTGCGGGGGGATTCCTCTGCACTTTATGTATAAATCGCAATTACATTAACGAGATCGTTAGGAAATCGAATTTAGCCTTATCCAAGGTATGTAATCGGATCCTGGGTCCACGTCACTATGACGCTCTCGAAAGTGACCTGGCTTACGATGCTACGGTCTAGCTTCGTTGGCTGTTAGTAGATCAATAATGGAATATCAAATCATCTGCTTGTCATTGACAACAGCTGTGTTGTGCAGTGATGATAGCAACGGTAGGGAATGTAAGTTTTCTTTGACAGCGGTAATGTATCAGTGTACAAACGATTTGTACCCTTTTTATCGACCAACCATGGTTATCAAAGCGCACATAACATTATACAAATATTAAAAACTGTTTCTACCTTTTCACGTGGGTTCTCTAGGTAAGTATCAGTTGCACTGTGGTAAGTGTGCAAAATCACAAAATCTACTGATGTTTGCTTACCGAACGCATTGCTTAAATGGAAATTGGGTCAACGTGTATCTCTCATAATGGTCAGTTTTTTATTCAGAGTTTGCATTAAACAGGAAGTCCGCAAACATACACGATAGGCTGGTATAGGAAACACGGCTGTCACTGGAGGCACTTCTCCCAATCGTCAGGTTGTGGTTACAATATAAAAATAGATCTTCGTAAAAACGAGTTACAAGTGGGCGAACACTCGGAGCTCGAATAGACGACAGTGCAAAAGCTACACTCGCGCGAAAACGTCTTGGGTACGAGGTTAGACTTGCCGTTTGACCCCTAACCCGGATACCATTTTACGCATCTCTACACTAAGTTGCTATAGCACACTAAAAGTTCTTTACCATTACCTCTCTTAATTTTACAGCAGTAAATTACCATATTTTCAGAGACGTGAACGTAATCAGATAGTTTGCCATTTTGCGTCTCAATGCACTGAAAGATAACTCAAAAAAACGTTTTTGGCTTGAGGCTACAGTTTTCGGAGATATCAAACTTTTCGTGAACTACCCGTTTCTAGAACCAGGAGCATCTAAGAACTGCAGAGACCACTGATCAATATCCCGTAGACTGTAACAAGTCTGGAACCTTTCATTCTTTCTGCAATCGGTAACAATGTTTATGATAAAAAAGGAAATTTTAAAAGCATTTACACATATGTCATGTAAAAGAAATTTTTGGTTTAAGAATATAGAATATGTAGAAAATAGAAGATGTTGATAGTTGCGCGAAAAGCGTAACGTGAAACCATGATGGTTTGAACATAAAACCTAGACAGATGCTACTTCAAAGCTCTGTGTATACTGCTGTTATTTATACTACCGACAATAAATTTGCTACAAATTGGAATGTTGATGTTATGCACCCGCTTCCTTGAGACTTTACAGTCGCTTTGGTAATCTGTTGACACAAATAGTCTGGATTCCGAGGCAAATGCAACGTATTTTACATTCACATTAAAAAACTACTTTTGATTGTATTGTCATGTAAAACATTCCTCCATGGTGTGACCAATAGTAAACGAGGCTTGGGATAGACTGTTATCTTCTTCAAATCTCGGCATTTGACGGTAATGTGAATGACCTGGGAGATGCCGCTTCCCGATACCGCATATTCAGAAATTGGATAGCCCATGGAAATCGCTGAAATCTCGATTAAATCGACTCCGAGGAAATCCTGATGGTCATTAGAGTGCTGAAAACCTCAGTGGGATAGTTTACGGGGTCGATCGATCTGTTATAGAGTGTACATTCTGAAGTTTTTGTAAGTGCACTGTCTAGGAAAGTAGCAAATGCGAAAGATCATTGAGTTTGGCCACTAAAGTATTAGTAGGAGTTTAACGGTACAGTATGTACGGTACAACCACGAAGTCGTCTGAACATTCTAACAACTCTACTCGCTACGCATGCGTAGCTCTACATCACTGAATAGTACATTGTCATTTTCCTACACTGCCGCCTTCCGAGTAGTAATTCGTCTCGAGTTTACTTATGCAATTTAGGTCGTTTTCTTTTGCTCAGAATGGTAGACGACGTGTTAGAAGAATCTCCGCCTGTTCCTTTGTTGATTCCGTTGCAGGTCTGCAGCCAGTGTTTGGTGTCAGCGATCCGTGAGGTTCTGCGGCAGGAATGTTTGTCTCACTCGACGTCTGTGTGCTGGTAGCCTGTGTATCCGTACTCTCCTTCGCTAATTCCAAAGAGTGTCTTAGAGGAGGGGCCATCTCTGATGGTCTGTTTTGAGTTGGCGGTTTTAATGTTTATCTCCTCTTTCTTTCCATATTAAACGGCCCCCAATCCCCGGGGTCAGATTAGAGCTCCACCGTTGCATCGGTAATACTTTCCTTGTCAATAATCTCGTCTGCGGCCGTTTATCCGTTTGTCGGTCATCGGTTTTGTAATACTCCCACTTCTCGCTGACGAAAACTCTGTTGGTGTGTTGTTTTTGTCTTTCATGGCTTGCGTTAAATATAACTTTCAACGATCCAAATGAAAAACCTGTCAGTTTCTTCAGCTTACTGACTGGATCCTATATGTCACATCAGACAAACCTTGACTACCGTGTATAGTCCTTTCCACGGTTTATACATGTTGGAGCTTTGTCCCCGCTTGACATGTGGCATGTGTAACCACAGCCTTTCTCCAACTCTGTACGGGTACCGATGCACCCTTCTGTTATAGTGACTCTTCCGTCTTCGTTGCCGGGATGACGTCGTCTGTCTTACAGTCTCGTATGCTGCCTGCAGTTTCGTCCGTACCTGTGAGGCAAAACCGGAGCAATAGCATGGATTGTCAAGGGGACATCCAAACGTGAGGTTAACTGGAGGTGTGATCTCTCTGCCGGTAAGCAAAAAGTGATTTGTGTATGCTGTTGTTTCTTGAACACTCGATCTGTATGGAAAGAATACATGTTGCAAGTGAAAGTCGCAATCCGTCTGGTTGTTGTTGACGCAGATACTCAACATGGCTTGCAGTGTGCTGTTGAACAGCTCGATAAACCAGTCCGACTGCGGGTAGTATGCGGTATTCCGGGTATGCTTTATTCCTAAGAGAGCACCCAGTTCTTTAAACAACGCAGGTTCAAATTTCTACCTTGGCCATTGCGTATATAAGCCAACACGCAAAGTCTGCATATGAATTCTTAAAACACTATTTTGGCCACGGTGCTTTCTTTGTGGTTAAGGATTGTAAATGCTTCTTCCTACTTGAAAAGGTAATCGTCAATAACTAAAATATAACGGTTTTTGAGTTGTCATTGGTAGCGGTTTCATGATATCGAGTGCCACACCTTCTATAGTGTATCCGCAGTGGCTTGTAATAGCGGGACCCTTTATGTGGTACCCGGTGATTTTTGTTGAGCGCACTGGATGCAACAACGACATCATTCTTTTACGTCGTGATGTAAGCCTGTCCAGTAGAACCGTACTCGTTGTAAAGTTTCCTTCTGCCCTAAATGGCCTGCCGTAGGAGCGTCGTGACACAAATAAAGGATGTTATTCTTTATGCTTTACGGCACCACTACTTGTAGACGTAAATCACCATCGTAGAGCTCCCATTGTCGATATACTATTCAATCTCGCACACTTAGCTGTTTCCATTGCTCCCATGTGGTGCGAATGTTTAGTGTCAGCCCAAATATGTCTTTCAACTTTGTACGCTTTCCCAAGGCAACCAATTCTAGTACTATTTTAGTTCCGACATTTCTCGTTTGGCTCTCCTGTAGTTGTCTTTTATAGTCACGATCCATCCAGCCTTCCCGTAAATCTGATGTGTTCGCATTCTTGTCTACAACGGCAGCAGCAGTGGTGCTAGTCACTGTGGCAAGGGCTGGCGCTGACGGAATGCGAGATAGTGCGTCTGCGTTGCTGTGCTGTTTTTCCTGTCTGTGGTGGACTTCTCTATCATACTCTTCCAGGAGCTCTAGCCATCTCGCAACCTGTTCTTTGGAGTTCATAAATCAGTGAAATCATTGGAGAACCTGGTGATCGGTACGGACTACCACCTGGCGTCTTCAAGTGCTTCAAGGAATATGCTAAGACGAGTAACTCTTTACGCGTCACGGAATACCGTTTCTTGGCTTTAGTTAATTTGTCGACTTCCGACCGCAGTAGCTTGTTCGCCATTCGTACTCTCTGGAGACAAGACGCTGCTAATGGTGGATTAACTGGCGTCCGTATCCAGAGTAAAGGTTTGGTTAAATTTAGGATAGGCCAGAATATTGCAGACGTGAGCTTCGGTGTGAGAGTTCTACAGACAGCGTCATAGGTCTATCCTATAAACATTTGACATTCTTTACTGTCAAGGGCCGTAGCGGCGCGTACTTGCAGCTGAAAAAATCCTTTGATAAACTTCCCTTAGTATGTCGCAAACTCCATAAAGCTACGTAACTGTTTCAAGCAAACTGGAACTGGGCAAGTTTTGAGACACTCCACTTTTGTTGGATCTTGTCCGATTCCATCTTGACTGATGACGTGACTTATTTACGAAACATTGGTTTTTAGTATTTGGCACTTGGAAAGTTTGAGCTTTATCCCAGTCTCCCGAAACCGTTGGAACACCTCTCTCAGACATTTCAAGGGATTTTCAAAAGTTTTGTTAAACGTAATGATATCTTCTGTGTATATAACGCAAACTGACCATTGTAAGCCAGCCAACGTTGGCTCCATCAATCTCTAAAAGATGACGGGGCCGTTGCACCGCTCGAAAGGTATGACTTTAAATTGAAATAGACCTTGCGTCATTGTAAATGCCGTCTTGCGTCGGTTAGTGGGATCTTCTTCGATATGCTAGCACCCACTAGCTAAATCCAATGTAGAAAGGTATCGTGAGCCCGCGAGTGCATCTAGATTGTCTTTAAAGCGTGTGAGTGTGTACGCGTGCTTCTGTGTTACCGCATTCATTCGTCAGTAATTAATCGATGTAAAATCGGATAAATCCATCCCGTTTGCTTACGAGAAGTTCCCATGCAAACCACGAGCTCTTACAAGGGTTCATTTACGTGGCGTTCTGACATTTTCTTTAGGTATTTTCTCACCTCTTGCTATTTATGAATTTGCAAGCGCCATTGTCGCTGGCGAACGGGAGTCGCGTCGTTTGTTTCTATTCCGTGATATACTCGTGAAGTTAAGCTTATCTTGCTTGTGCTAGTTTAAATGATATCCCGGTATTCACATAATGGGGACTGCAGTTGATTGCTTTGTTCTCTTGTCAAATGCTCGATGTCAAACAGGTCAGATATAGGCCTCTCACTGTTTAATCCCCGGCTATTCCACTTTAGTTGACTGATGTCTTGTAGTCTCTTTCTCATTTGGGATGGAAACAAAGTGGCCGACGTGCGTGTTTTGTAAATAGTCTGAGGGTTAGCCGTATAATTGGCGAGTCAAACGGAAATGTCCTTGGAAGGTGAACTAACAAGCTTCCTAGCCACGAGAGTCTAGCTACGGTCAACAAATTCTTGGCGAGGCTCTTAGTCCTATGTACAAGTTTGAAACCTTCCCGGAAAAGAGTTGCGTTGCGACATTGCTACAACAATGTGCCACTTACATATGCTAAATAAGGCATGACTAGAATACAAACTGCGGTTGTTGCATATTGATCAGACGTGGCTAACAGGGAGAAAAATTGGACGTAAATAAATTGAAGTGGGCGCGGCACACCGTTTTCGTAGGGTCTCTTTCCACGAGCATGACGCTATTCTTACTTTGAAGAGTTCAGTATGATTTATAATTATAAGCATTTCTGTCATTTTATAGCGTAAGAAACGACGTATATTAACAATTTAATACTGTTAACGCGCGTTAAGATTTGCTTTTGCAAGCTTGAATTTAAGAATTTTCTACCGTAAAGAGTTCAAGACGCGTTGTTTGCTCTATGCAAGAGAGAGAGTCGAAATTCGATTCATTTGATATGTTTATTTACGCAATGTGTTGACCAAAACAGCAAATGGTAGATAGTTCACTGAAAATCTCGAAAATGGAATTGTATTGCAGCTGTGAGCCAATTTTACAATCACAAGAACTAGACTTTAGAAATCTCATGTGGTGCTGGATATTGCGACATCCAGTCAATTGACAGCTGACTTTCTTTCAAGATCCAACCGTGCATGCTGCGACTTGAAAAGTTTGGATCACATACTAAGGATCGCCTCAGTATCGCAGCTTGATAGACTGCTCCAACTGCTCCAACTGCTCCAACTACATGCTGTCTAAGAGCGTCCTTAGTTGGAGGCAGTTTGGTACCATTGGGATGAATGTGAACAGAACATGTTACACCGTACTTCATTAATTTCTTTTAAATTCACTGACATTCCAGGTTGATCGTATAATGAAGAAGTAAATTCTTCACCCGAGTCTTGCAACTTTAGTGAAGAACGAAAATTGTGACCAAGCTGTGACATTGATGCTGCAAAATTGAAATGACGTGTCACTTTTTCCAAAGTTGTTTTCTTTCCTTTGCCTACGAAGGCGCTTGTTGAGACACATTTTCGTCCGTCCCAATGTTTGATGGTAGAGTCGTTGGTGCCACTAGCCATGGCAGTAGAGGCAGCACCGATTCAGAAGCTGTATCCAGTAAATACCGAACAATCTAGCCCTGTTGACGACAACGCCCCCGCTGCACCTATTGCACAACTTTAATGCTGGACAGAGTAAAGCGGCCTCTGAAGATGAACAGTCGCCCCGAACTACTGCCCCTGAGAGCCATGTATACCAAAAGTGACAATACTGAGCAGATGTCATTGGCGCTCCGTGCAAGATGGACATCGGCACTGCGGCGAAAGGGGTCTGTCTTTGGCTGCTTTAGGTTCATAAACGCAATGGTTGGGTTCTCGTGAAAGTCGGTTGTAATATCTTGAGGTGTGAGGTGAGATGCAGGCTCGAAGGCCGACAATGATGACACGGTGAATGCGCCCGCCCTCAGAAAACCGAAGAAGCCCGGGCAGCAGGCTGCCCAGAGCATAACTGTATATATAGTAGCTAAGAGGCTGCTGAGACCATCCAGCTTTGATCGCGCGCAGCTCCATCGATGTGCTGGAAAAGTGTTGACAGGTGTGGCCCTCACCCTGCGTCCGGCGCACTCTACGTAGAACATACGTTGGTTGGGGAAGAGCAGACACAAACTGGTCTCTATGGATATATTGAATATGCACGTGACATATGGCATATAAGTAGCGTTTGATGGTCCTGTCCGTAAGATGTTTTTCCTTGAGAGCCGCGAAGAAACAACACAGACTACGTTCGGACGTAGGCAGTGGAAGAAATGAGAGAATTTGGCAGAATCGGCGAAACCGATAATGACCCGTATCGTACGACTTCAGAGTCGCTGGAGAGAAGCCAGACGAAAAGAATCGACTATCTTCAACCTCCAGCTGGGTGAGTTCCAGTCATTGTGCTACGGTTGCAGGAACGCTAGAAATTGCACCGAGACTTGATCCGGGGCTTAACGTAGCTGTTGGTGAAAAAGCGGGCCGTTAGTAGGTTTTTACGAGACAGTGCATCCGCGGCGTGATTATATTTCCCTGGAATATGGATGGCCTAACAAGAGAATGAAAAATGGGCTGCAACAAACGTGAGAAGCCTCAGCAGGTGCATCACCAGCTTGTCGTGACAGGAGTAGTTACGCAAGGCGGACACAACTGTAGTATTGTCGCACCGGAACATAATGCACTAGCCGTGTCACTGAAGATCCCAAGAGACGCTATCTAGAAGAACTGGCACGCACTCCTTTGCTGGGATTGTGCAGTCGCGCCACACTATAGATCATTCTTATTGTAGCCAGTGCTCGCGCCAGACAGCACCACAACTCCATAGACCGAGGCGTGCGAACTCATTCGCAGCGTTGGGGCTGCGAGACAAGAGTACGTAGAGAACACGTACCATTTCACATGACCAAGAATGTATCCCACCACAGTAGATCTGCTCGCGCGTCTGCATTCAGCCGAACCCACTAGTGTAGGCGCTGACGCGGCAACATAAGTCGAGAAGATGGCGAAGGAAACATCTGCCGGACTTGACTACCGACGCCGCGTGCTGCAGGGTTCCACCCAACGGCAACAGCTCTCTCTTGGTGCAAGACTGACGACTACGCCAATGGCTAACTATTCGAAAGGTTTGTTGTAGCTTTGCTTGCGGCATGCAGATCGTACCAGCCTTACAAACTCAAGGCACGATGACGGCCCCTACAGCGTTTTTGCGGCTACTGGAACCTCAAGGCAGTTGCATGTGCGAAGCGCTGTAGTCAAGTTCTTCGCGCACTCACTTGAGTTCGTCCGTCCGAAAATAAAAATCCTCCATGTAGTGAATACCGGAGGTGATTTCTCTGCAATACATGATCAAGGGAAGGGCAACTGGAACGGCCGAAAATATCTTGGGTGCCCAAGCGAAACCCGAAGGGGAGAGCACGATCAAGGTATACCACGCCCTTCCAGCGCACGCCCAATAAGTGGAATTCATCTAGTTGTACATGGATTTAGCTGTAGGCACTTTCCATTTCGAGCTTAGCTATCATCACTTTAGAACATAGCTGCAAAGACGCCGCGCTGCCTAATCGACACAAACATAGACAGAGAAAATAAATCCGTAGCGATTGATGCTGGCCAGATAAGGTAAATAGAGATCAACGATAAGGCGCCAGCTCCAAGGTTGGTGGTTCTTAGGTACCAAACCGATTGGGCTTACCTGAAGTGTACACGCCAGGATCCGCTGGACAGAACACACAGGATGCTGCAAATTCAGCTCTGAGGTAGCTGTCGACGACCAACGAGTTTTCAGTAGCCGATTGTATGTTTCGTTTTTCTGATTTGCACTTTGCATAGCCCTTAAGCGAAGCCGATCAATTATCAAACCGTCTCTTTGGCCATCCAGTAGGTAGTTAGCTAAGGGCCGGTCTGCGTTATACGCTTGCTTCAGACGCCATGCTACCACCTTTAGCGGAGAGACGGAGGACACCGAGTCTGGCCGCGGTACACGACCAGAAAGACCGATGGCCAAGAGGTAAGGTAGTAGTGGTATTGACTGCCATGCAGGTTGCAATCCAGAGTTGATTAGTGTGGCATATCTTTAGGTGTATAGTGAAATATACGACATTGTAACTACCATAGCGTCAGAAGACGGCTTGAGACAACTCAAACTGTACGACTAAGTGATGCGGCAAGAACATGTACACATTTCTATTTTATGCAGAACATTAGAAATGATTGAACCAAAAAACTTTCACATGAAAGAACTCACATGCAATAGTGCGCTACCCCATAAAAAAGTCCGTCTCGTGCTGGTGGCATGGCTGACCTACTGCTATTGAGGTGCTCTCCCCATTGCGGTTGCATTTTGATCAAGACCAGACCTCTGCCGGCTCTTGGGAACGGACGAGCTTGAATATGTTTCCTGGCACTCTGGCATCTTGTGAGAGCGTCGAAATCGCAGACACACATGACGGTAAGTGCAGTCCTGACAGCAGCTGCACGAGGCGAAATTGTAGTTACGGCAGACAGGATAGTGACCGACAGAGCCTCTGTTAGACTGATAGTAATGTGCGTACGCACTACATTGACGGCTGGTTAGCTTGGAGAGGGAAGCAGCTGCTGTGGGAAGCAGCTTCAGAAGAGATTGCTCTGGCTCAAGAGCACACGATGAGGCAGGGTGGTCGGCTTCCAGGCAGGTCGGGTAGCAGAAGGAGCTTGCCTAGTCAATGGCCAGAATCGTTGACAGATATGGCGAGGGGTGGAGCTGATTCCAAGCGAGTGATTTCCCGCCGTTGATTGCCGAAACATCGCATCAAAGAGAAGCCATCACGTTTCGCTGTAGCACTGCGCCTCGTGCACGACTATTCCAAGTATCCCAGGAGATCTAACGCACTGCCCAGGTGGATCTGCAGAAGAGCGACTTCATTCCCCTGTAAAACAGTGTACCTTGGTCGGTATGCCCGTGAGCTGACGTAGACGACGATGGATGGGCGCTTCACCTTTGCCCGCTTGTGAATTTTGAGCATATCCAAGTTATTAGCTAAGAGTTCGGCAAAGTCAGCGAACTCCAGTGCTGGGAACTGGCGAACTGCGCGTTCCGGAATGGGTACCGTGCTTTCGTCAACAATACACTATCCAACAGCAATCAAATCTGGCGGCTGAGGACCGCAAGGTGAGTCCAAAGTCTTGCCCGGGCTGAATAGGTTGACCACTTGCAACGATGACGCAGCAGGCAGGTCACCCAGAGTTTGATCTAAGATATCGGCAATGCTTCGGCGTCAATACGTGATCATCTTGGGTGCGCGGTTACTTACGCAGACGCACATTAGCTTATCATCGCTCCCACACACAGATGCTACCAACACAATTCTAGACGGGAAGGTGCCACCGCTGAGTAGAAGCCCGTCAGAAAGACCGCGCTTAAGTGACAGCGCGCTAGACCGCCCAACCATCGGCATGAGGCGTAATTAAGGTGTTGCAGACAACATAGAACAAACAGGCAACGCGTGTCTACAACGCCAGTATTTATCAGATGCCCTTACCGCTATGTGTATCCGTATGAATTTCACAGACGACAGCCCCAAGGAACAGGTAGACGAGAGCGTGGACCAACCGACACGAACTCACGGAACGACATGCACAGGACACCACATGGAAGTGGTGTGCAAATTTGACGAATATTGTAACGTGGCTACTGGTTAATTCGCATGTTAACTAACTACTCCGTCGAAGATCCGGATTGATGGACTGAAGAACTGACGCTATTTTGCTGTCCTGAAACAGCTACTGAATGCTTCTAGCTGACAATACAGAGAGCTAATATCGGAGACATGACTTGAAAACGACATGTAACAAGCGCAACGCATAAAAACCGAGCCGGACCACACAAGAAGGAAAGCTTGAGGAACGGCATGCCAAAAACACTTGGCTGGTTGCAAGTGCCTGCGCCAGGCACGAGCATGCCTTAACAGTATTTGGAAGCCATGTGGTTGACGCCACGCGGACGCGCAAGAAGGTCACGCTCTAAACCACCGGTTCTGCTAGCTGCCGCTATGCGTCTTCACAATTAACGCTCCAACGCCGAAGGTGAAGGCAGGAGGGAAATCTCGTTTGGCCATCCTAAAACTAAAAGAACCACAACGAAAGCAAACAAAGAACACGACCAGACTAGCGCAGTCACCGAGAGCCCATGGAATCATGGCAAGATATTTGGCGTCGCTGCGCATGCAGAGAAGAGAAGAAAGAGAAAGTGAATATAGGGCTAGCGGACAATCAATCCAGGGGAACGACAAAAATCGCTACATACGAATGTGTGTGTTGGCTTTAATCTGCTTTCTCCTCCGCATCATTTTCAGACTGAAGCTAAGGATGTTGCAATGGAACAACTGCCAACTCGGCTCGAACTTCTTTCCTGGACATTTCAGCCATAAGCGACTTGAGCTAACTCAAGGTATTGGTTACTTTGGTGTCCTCGGACATGGAAAAGGAAGAACGAAAGCAACATTGCTTTGGTTGTAACAAAGGCTATGAGCGCGATTACACGGTTGCGGCAGAAGGGCTACGCAAATACACTTCTTTTCGATGCGAGCGATACGTTTCGGGTTGGATTCAACTCTGTCGAACTGCATTAGACCGCATTATAAATATAATTAAATGTCATGTTCTTCTTTTAGATACGATTGGCGTCTGACATGTCTCTGCAGCAACTTGCATTAGACCGGTCGCTGCAACCAATGCAAACGAGCGTAGAATGACTTTAGTTCAACAGGACATTTAACAAAAAGGGGTTGCGCAAATGCTAGTGCAACGCAAACAAAATGTTTGATTTCTCGATACGGTGCAAGAAACAGTGAGAATTTCGCTTCTTAATTTAGGAGACACTGTGGAAGTTCGCTTGGCAAGTCTAAATTGATTCCTCTTGCATTGGGAGGAAAGGAGTCCCAACGTTTGACCATTCGAATGAGAACTTATAGCAGCCTCGTACCAGACCCTCTCGCGCCGTCGTGTCTGGTTGCCGCATAACGCGACAACGCCGGAGAGGGTCTGGGATCATACCGCCTACTTTCTTCACCTAGTGTCACCCCACGTCATCTAAGTGTCACCCCACGTCACCAACGTGAACACTTTCATGCTCTTAGATAATTATGAAGCCATCCTTCCATCAAAGTTATGCTAGCTGCGATATTTGATTGCATACATTCACTGTTTACATTTCGTTCCTGTAGCTGCATGGGAAGGGATTAATTTTGCTGCATGGAATAAGATTCATTCACACGATCCTAAGTTCGATTCACGTTACGTGAAGCTGTCATGAGGTTCAATGTGATTCAATCAGCAGTATAGGTAATTTGGAATAGGCATGCATTAGGCGCCGCTCTATTACTGTTCTAGGCTACGAGAACAATACGAATCGGAAAGCTCGTGTACGATTTGGGAACGTCTGGAGTTTGGCAGCGCGTGCCGTCAAAGACGGTGTTGCGCGACTAGGACTTCCGCTCTAGAGTCTCTTGGAGAGGAAGTCCTCTCTCTCAAAGAGTTGGCAAATACGTAGAGCTTGTTAGGGACAGAATACCAACATTGAAGGCAACAAGTAGAGTACGAATGGAAGGTCAAGTCGGTTGCAAGACATTCCGTGTGACACATGACAATAACTATTAGACTAATCGTATTAGTAGCCTGGGGCTTTGTGACATACGAGCTAATTTGATCATTTAGTGGCATAAACGGTAGGCGGTATCATCGCAGACCCTCTCCGGCGTTGTCGTGTTATACGGGAACCGGACACGACTGCGCGAGAGGGTCTGGTACGACGCTAAACTTATAGCAAACGGAAGCCACACATTCCATGCTATTTCTCGTCGTCATTAATGCATACCGCATTATCTTTCAGATCAGCCTGTCAAACTTGCCAATTACTAGGAATGGATAGATTTTTAATCGACAGGTTAAATCTGTTATTATTTAGCGAAAGATAGATGATTAGAAAACAGTCATATCGGTAATGGAGTTCTAGATTAGTCAGTTGTTCGCGGCTTACGATCCAAATATTGAAAACCGTTAGTCTATACTAGAGATCTTGGTATACACTGCTTCGGTATCCTAATTGATTTAATTTTCGAGGTCTTCGAAATTGTAGTGAGTCACAGGTGAGAGTGGTACAGAAGTGTTTCTTGCTAAAACAAAGTGATAAGAAACACGAGTGGTTTAAACGTCAGTATAGTCCAGAAATTTGAGCTTTATTAGAGAAATAGATATGATATAGAGCACAATGAAAGCCACACCTCGATGTTCGAACTACCCAATAAGAAGGCTTATTCAAAGTGGATAACGATAAAACCATTCAATTATTATTTGAATATTTGTTACATATTGCTATATGATTGAGTATCGTTTAGGAAGGCCAAGCTTAGTTGACGTCGGCGGAAGAAAATATGAGTTATTAGATCTACGAGCGCTGAAATACGTGCATTGTCCTAACACATAGGAAACTCTCTCAGACATGTGCTACAAACAATGTCGCTGATGATGCATTGCAAATTCATTCTCGCAAAATTGGCTAGCTCCACCATTTACGCTTTTCCTTGAACTTCGCTAGCACAGTCACCCTACAGCATGCATGGCATATCCAGTAGCACGCAATGTATTGGCGCTGCATAATATAAACTAGTAAGCTAATATCTATCCAGGCGCGGATCTAGGATTTTTGAAAAGAGGGGAGTTGCAAATTTTGATAGACCACGCCTACTTTAGTCAACGCATTTGTATTGTTAGAGGTGCATATGGCCCAGGCTTACATCTTAGTTAAAGTAAATAGCAACAACTATGGCAACATATCTCTAGCAATTTTTCATGTTATAAACTCCTAAAATCATCAAAACTATCTAACAGAATCTGACTGCATCATGCATAGACTACAATTAAATAAATGTTAAGTAAACTAAGGGTGCAACTATGTCTCTTTCAAACAAAGACTGTATGAACAATTTTCGTGTACAAACTTCGTCTGCTGATACCTGTTCTTTGTAATGCATGACGATGTCTGATAGGTGTGCAAGGCGCTCCTGTGCCATGCTAGATCTTGCTTAAGTCTTTAGTCTCCTCAGTAGAAAAAGCGACCTTTCTGCCTTTGCACTTGTGATGGGCATTGTACATGCTATCAGTAGCAGACGATGGACATTCGGGTACAACCGAGAGTCAAAGGCTCCCAAAGCCAAGAGAAGGTTAATTAATTGTTGGGTATGGCCTTCTTGCACTCTTGCTCTCTTTCCCTTGCTTCTTGCATTTCCTGGTATTGGCTTTGCCATACTGACTGCCACCTTCTTACTTCACCTCCTAGAGACTTCGAGAATGGAAGATCGGCTTTACATTGGGTCAACGTCGGAACGAACCAGAAGGGTAAATACTAGACACAACAATGCTCGGGCATTATCTTGCTTACCATTAGATCGTCCGCGCATCTGAAGAAGCAGGAAGTCTAGGAGGGGTATCGCAACGGATCGTTTGTAGTGCTCAATCGGACTCCGACTACTAGTGGGTGTATCGCTGCGGTTTTACTGTAAGTTCGCTTTTTTGGAACAGATTCAACGGATGCAATCCTGTCTGTGAGTCGCAGAGTGTCTTGATACCAGATGTCAAAGAGGTTGTATATGCTGCCTCGTTGCCTTCATCTTTTTTAGTTACGTACTGAGTGAACCATTCCCTAGGCAACAAAGATATCCTGGTCACGAGTCTGGAGTTTCACTGCCAGATGTCTCACTTCGTCAATAATCTGCTTATTTATTTTTAATTAAATACTGGAAATGAGGACAATGCGGCTTCAGGACCTTGTGCTTTAGCTCCGAGGCCAAAAAGGAGGTGATTGCAACCCTCACAACCCCTACCCTAGCTCCGCCGCTGCTGTCATGCATATGCATATGCCTTCGGCATTCTCTTCTGCTACCTCTATACAAAACGGATGACGATAATGACTTCAATTTTGCGACTATATAAGTAGACTGCAACTTTTCGTACTATTCCTATACGACATCGATATCGATTGCACTGCGTCTTGTGCAGGGACAAAAGGCAGTGCTCACTTTCAACGGCCACGTCATGAAGTTCCTATAGGTGTTGACGTTGACGTGGTAATAAATTGGGCTGCATGCATGATATATGTATTTCGATAGCGTCGGTAGCAGACGTCATTTCAGTCGAAAGTATTTCGATCTATTGTATAATTATTCTTGTAAATTTCACGACCATTCACTGTCTGAGTCTGACAGATAGCCGTAAAAAGCATTGTGTGCTTAAATTTGGTGACAGACTATATTTTCTCTCAACCACATGATAGTTTGCTGGCGGTATGCAGTAAATTATGGTTGAAGTTTAGAACATCTTTACCTGAATAGGTGTAAATTTCATACACTAGGTGTTAACACTGGAGTAAGGATGGACATGCTTATCATACTTACTTGAACTAATATGATGAACACTCCTTAACACATTTACTTGGATATTTTTATTGTCTTATTTCGTCACCGCTTAATCGACTATTGGTTTCAAAACTTTTAACTAGTATTTGCAAGACTGAGATTGTTCTATTGTAAGCTACTTACTGCATTGGCGTAGCGTGGCTTGGGATAGACCGGACCCCATTATTTGCAGGCGTGGTCTAAAAATTGGACTGTAAATGCGTGTGAGGTCAAAGCTGTATATAATATACATACACCACCTTTTCTATCAATCCGGACCTGCCATCGGTTCTACCTTATCAGACGAATTAAAGGGCAATAAATCAGGGCATGTCTATAAAAGTGCTCGTGTTTAAGTGGGCGTTTTCGTAGCGGAGTAGTGTTTAGACCCCCATTTTTTAGAGGTCACACAATGCTCATTGGCACTGTTTATAATTTCACAACTTTTGTGATCCAGTCGTGTCATCTTGGAGTACTATTTTGTATAAATCAACAGAGATGTGGACATTGAAACTCAGTTCAGCCAATTGTTTGACAACTAGTAAAGACGAATGTTAGGTGATTGCTATATATGGATATAATTACTTTCTTTTATATGGGCACATCGAGGATATCGTTGTTATTTCCCCGATAAGAGTGACAACTGAAACCGAGGTAATTATCGAGGCGATTTAGCTGTCACTCACCCAATTCGGAACAACAACGATGTCTGAGATTCGCCCGTACCATAAGTAGTTGTATCATGCAAGGCTCATAGTTGGTTTGAATAGAAATTCATTTTTAGCTGTGAGTACGAAAATCTTAATTCTTACTTGTTTGTCAGTAACCATTCTTAAGCTACTGAGACGCAGTCTATAGGTGCTTTTGATGTTTATTAGATCATTGAGAAGCATATCAAATCATTTGAATCGTTATTGAAATAACGATTGTTGCATTGTGCTGCATGTGTAGTGCTGTTGATCATAGCAACGGTATGGCATACGCGTATCGCTTGACGGCTGGAGGGTATCAGCGCACAAATGATTTTTACCCGCTGTATCGACCAATTAGAATTCACGTGACATAACACAATTAATATTAAGAAAAGTTAGAAAATATGTGAAGACGACCATCGTTGAGGAAGCTAGAGCAAGGACTTTTTGGGACGATGTTTAAGGCAAATCTTTTTCAAAATTTTTTATGGGAAGCTTCTTGACATCTTCTTGAAGCAGTAATACAGATCAACAAACCAGATGGATTATGTTAAGAGAAGCGTTGAAGTAACACTCCAATACTTATCATTTTTGCATGGAATGGACAATGTGGAAATCAATAGAATAGAACTAGGACAACACCATCAGAAGATGCAATGATAAAAAGTTTGATTTACAATGATTTACAAATATTAATGAATTATACGAGATTAAGTAGGCAAAATTAAAGCGATTGCTTCCAATATGAAGTTTACACTTATTTGGCAATCGCATAGGAAATCAAACAAAAAAATCATTTTGTAAAGTTTGTATCAGACTTAATTAAAGACGTATTTGGAATGAACTACTACCAATGCTATTCTTGTCTGTTGCACTTCATTTGTTATTATAGATTTATGAAACTTAATTATATCTGGTAAGACATGCAAACAGAAGCAAAGGGTGTTTTTAGAATGTAAAAATGTAATTATAGAAATACCAACTAAATATATCTAACAATATTTAGCATTTGGTAGCTATACATTATGTATTTGGCCGTTAGGAAAAATAGGAATAAAAATTACAATAGCAATCAAATGATAAAGGAAAATATATAACAAATGTCTATTGCATTTAATAATTATCTTTGTTGTCTGAAACAGTGAAGGTATCTCGCATATTGGATACCCTCAATATGTCTATGTTTTGTGGACGGCGCAATGACCTTGCCAAAATAGAGGCAAGACTATGCTGTCGTAATAAAGGCAGACATGAATCTTCTCGAGAATTATTGGTATCACCTCGTGTCTCAGATTGTATTGAATATTTTGTTATTGACGTTATTTCTGGTAGTTTGTGACAGGACAAGGAGGAGTAGGAAAAACTCGTCTCACTGCCAAATTTGCAGGTAATATGAAATCTTTCTACAGAGGAGGAGTGTATATTTTCAATGCACAATCAATGTCAGCGTTTCATCAATCACTACAAACGAATGTACGTTCAGTATAACAATGCTTTCGTAAACATATATTACAATGATTAAAAATATGATTTAGATTGCTGAATCTGAAGTAAGTGGAACAACGTTAAAATCGGATTTAGCATCGCAATACAATTTCTTTGTCCACGAGCTGCAGAAGCAAAACGAAAATGTGTTATTTTTGTACGACAGTTGTGACAAGTTGGAGATTATTGAAAAGCTGCTGCCAAGAGAAAATGAGCAAATTCATGTTATCGTCACAACCAGACAACGTGACGGTCACTTCTTCTTGGATCACAATCCTCGCAAAGTGTTGCACCTTGATGTATTAGAAATGGACGATGCTGTCGAAACTCTACTCGCATGGAAAGGAAATGCACAAAGCGATTGCGGTATTGACGACGAGTGCAAGGAAAAGTTAGACGCAAAAACTTTAGTCGAGCGTCCGGAAATCGGTCGCCTGCCGTTGGCTATTCGTCACGCTGCAACGTATCTAAGAGAGACGAAGATTAGTTGTGAGGAATACGGTGACTTGCTTGCCAGAAGAAAGGAGAAACTGCAAACAATAGGAAACGACATAAACGAAATTCTTAAATATAACGGTTTGCAGAATCTTGCAAACGCACTTGAAGAGAAAGGAATTGCGAATGTGAGAGACTTTCGAAATTATGACTTATCGCAACTTCAAACGTCATCTCTCATAAATTCTCACGAACTTGAACAGCTCAGCAGGATAAAGGAAAAACTAAATTTAGCAACGGTTATGGTGTGGGACTTGGATATTGAAGAAATAATGAAGAATGCAGACGAAACGAGTAGAAAGATACTTCAAATTTTGTCTCTGCTTGACGGCAAATGTATTGCTAAAGATTTACTGTTGAGTATAGTTTTCGATCAAGATGGCGATATCCCTGATAAAATAAGAAATCTAAATCAATCTATTTCTCGTTTGTCAAGATTTAGTCTAGTAAACGATGGCAAAGATATCTGTATGCACGGTTTGGTGCAACAAAGTGTAGTGGAAGCAATGATTAGAGAAGAAACCTTCGCCGTTCAACTGTGCGCACTTTGCAATTGTCTCACCGGTTTTTTGCCTCAAACAACGGACCAAGTTCGTAAAAGATTGAATGACAAGCAATTAATCGATCTAGGGTCTCACGTTTATGTAGTTTCTGGTCATATTTTGCGGTCTGGGCAACTGGACGAAGAGTGTTGGTTGCTGTTGCGAATATCCTGCTGGATGGCAATAGGGTATCAGCATTTTATGGAAGCGGAACATCTCTGTCAAGGTAGACTGGATTTACTAAAGAGCAGAGTTTCACAGCAATCCCACTTGTATAATAAGAAGCTCTTGATTTGTAAGTTATCTAATTAGCTAACATTGAATCATTTTATCGCAATGCGGTTTTAACTATTTTCTGTCCATTTGTAGCAATGTGGGAAATGGCTGATGTATATATAAAATTGAGCAATCCTTACGATGCTAAAAAAATTCTGGAAGAATCGTTTGAGCTGAGTAAGAGATGTGGTGCCCAAGTACATCCAATAAATACTTTCCGTGGTGCGTTTACATGATTATGTTCTTTATAAAAGCCTAAATACATTTGATTATATGAAATAGATTTTAGACGTAAAGTACACCAAAGACTTGAAATACTTTTAAATTTTTTTTATGTACAATTATTACTAAGTAAATATTAAACGTTTTAATTTGTATTAAAAATTTTGACTATACTATTAGTTGTATGGTCGTTAATAGTTTCAGATCGAATAATTAGTAATGTTGTAATATTTTGTTGCCAAAATAGTTCAAACAGGACAGTTAAAAAGTCACTATTAAATAATTATTAAAGTATAAGTTCATTTTCCATAAATCATTTAGTTTTTCATTTTCTACATTGGTCTCTTGAAGGAAATTGATCTCTCGTAAACAAACAGACCTAAACCCTGTGCTCGTCATTGAACAACGGTCTTGTGAATTTTCTTACATCTTGCGCGGTTGTCACATCACCAAATACCTGTAAACTAAAGACCCTAAAATGTTATATAGATTATACTACCGCTTCTCGTGCATAATGGTTAGCGCTGAGTATTTGCAGGATATAATCATTTTGCCACCTTTTTGGCTATAGGCAAGCTACGAAGGAAGAGTTCATAACCCTTCCTGTGAAGTGAGTTCTTGTCGCGAACTTTCGTCAAGCTGGTGTGTACACGCACCCTCTGCTGCAGTCATTGAATTTCAATTAGCAATGCCGGTTGTATTCGAGGACGTACGTGTTGGGCTAGCAAGTAAGCTAGTCCAGTGACAGACCAAACGCTAGTCTTTATATGGCTTAGTACTAGTGCTCTGCAAGTTTGCTTCGTCATGATGATCATCTCTGATATTGTTTTGCAGGTTATTGCTATTTTATTTGGATTAATTATCACGTTATCGATGGTCTTAACAGATTTCTCTTTTGCAACTTTGATTTAATGTGTTTTGGAATGTCAAGGGCACGCACGATCCACGTACTATTCTCTTGTCTTTCACGTCTCATAGTTTCATCGCTCGAGTCGCGGTCAGTTTGTGTTCGACTTGTTTCTTTTCTTGCCAAACAAACCAAGAGTTGATTGCATAGCTGCAAGAAACAAAACGGAGCACCAGGACGTCGCAATATGGCTTAGCGTAGCTTGTTACTGGAGTAGCTTATGCTTACTATTTAAACACGTATGTGCTCTTTATCATACACCGGTATAAGTAAATAAAATTCGATGACTGCAATTGCCGCAGGCGCACAAACAATTCTTAGGACTGTAGGAACATGAAACGTTCGAACGTATCTTGCTTATAGTAGAGATATCAGCGGTGATTACATTCTGTACACATGCAGCAGCAACCACTATCCGCGAAAACTAGTAATATTAGCGTACATCGTAATGATTTTTAAACGGTCTTGAGTTCACAAGAATCTGGTAATGCGGCAACCTGGCAAGTTGAAAGGAGCATCAAGAAACCGTTTTACGGCCTGGTTGACAAAGGATTTAGGTGTGGCTATACCAGATAATAAACGATCATCATTTGTTAGTATTATAGCTAATTCTAAGACTTTTGTAATAAATTAATATTTCAATTTTATAGCTCACTCGAACATGGCTGTTTGCTACAGCGAATTACGACACTACAAACTATCTGAGCAGCTCAATTTGCAACTTCTCAAATTTGCTGAAGATGAAGAATTTCTACAGTCAGAAATCCCTACTGGTACAGTGAGCAGTAATGAAAGTTGATTCTGATAATAGTTTTACTAGTATGTGTGAAGTTGTGATCATACTCGATTATTTCAGTGATATCTACTACTTAGATATTTCGTTATCACAAATTACTAGATTTTTGTTTACAATTTGCTGTTTTTACATTTCACTATTATGCGGTAATTTGCAATGTTGCACAATTGCTTTGGCTTCTACAGTGAATGACTGGGCTTTAGTTCTCTTGAGGAGAAAACGTGTGAGATGAATACGCGACACATGATTGCGAATGCAGCTATGGAGTATTTTTGAAAGCGCGGTTATCATAAATCAACTAACTGCAGACGCAGTGCGATGCACAAAAATAGAGAATGCAACTTTTGATGTTTATTGCAGTTTGTTTATTTACGTAATTATTGCAATGTGAAATTTTGGGATAGTAATGAAAATTTCTTTATCTCAAATGAATACTGTTGTTTTGAGATGTAGTTGTTTGGTTAGTGTGTTTTCTGCACAGACACAATTGCAAATGAGCAAACTAACCATCAATATGTTTTCATACACATGGACTACCTAATTGCATACTAAAATGTAAACTGACTATATTTTGACTAATGTCTTATAAATTAGTTTGGTTGTTTAAGGTATTTGCGTTATTTAGTTCTCAACAATCTTGCATCTACATATGAAGATTGGGGAAAGATGTCTGCGGCAATAGAGAACTATGAAAAGAGTTTAACTTTGAAGAGAAATCAGTCAGATGTCAAGGAGATGGATTTATCCGTTAGTGCGTGTAAGACTTGGTCTTTATTGCTTTCGAGATCACGTTAATTCATTTGTTCTCAAGCTATCACAAATCTTGCAAGATGTTATGAATCGAGTGGACAACTAGAACGAGCTCTCATGTTGTATGAAGAAGCGCTAGAAATAGAAACAAAAGTTTTACCGTCTTCTCATCCGTCATTAGCTGTCAGTAAGTTCTTATATTTTCATACTGTATTTTAATTAAATAAACACGTTTAATTAGAATAAGGTTAGTAGTTTTTTATTTATCATATGAAATACATTCTGTTACTATAGCATTAATTCTATTAATTCTGTAAATCCATTTATATAAATATTTTAATATTGTATTTGATTTATTGATTTCGTTGTCTTACCAATTACGTAAAAAGAAACAATTCTATTCTGCAATATACGAATATGAGGTAGACTCTCTCCTATTTTACACAAAAGGATTCTTATTGTTTTGCGTAATGCCGTTGCAGTAATGGGCCATCTCTCTTCCTGCTTTCAGAAGCTAGGGAAGTTGGATCGTGCGATGTCTTTGGCCGAGGATGCTCTACGTATTGCGTTATCATCGCTTCCCAGTAAACATCTCGATCTGGGATTTCGTACGAACGAGAAGCAGTTTCTTTATTTGTTATAATAAATTGCTGAATTCCGTCATGTATAGTCTTGAACATAGCTGCGTTATGTCATCACTATTCAGGATCGTTTGATGAAGCTATTCGATTGTATGAAAGAGCGGCAGATATTGGCAGTCATAATCTGCCTATCGCGGCCACCTCACTATCAAGCGGTATGTTTCACTTATTTCTCTGCGGGTATTTGTTATGGACGAAGAAAATGAGGAGAAATAACCTCATAGTGTCGTTATGCTTTAGTAAAATCTAACCTCGCCTTTCTGTATAATGGAATTGGACAAAGCGACAAAGCTGTGGAGCTCATGATAGAAAGTCTAACCGTCGCGAGACAAACCCTTCCTGAAAACCATCCGGATATTGCTAAATGTTAGTATTTGTTACTTTTGGTTTAAATTAATTGAATCGTATTCTGTTTGTAGTCGATATAACGTGATGATGTGTGTTTGTGTAGCTTTGCTGTCGCTTGGCAGCATTCTGTTTGACAAGAAAGATTACGATGAGGCCGTTGTCTATCTTGAGTCAGGTCTGTCTATTCTTCGAGAAGAACTACCGAGTAGTCCGTTCACAGCTGTTGGTACGAATGTCTTGAATTGGCGTTGCTACTTGTATTTGTGTCTCAATCACACATTCATCAACGTGTTGACTGCAGGTCTGTATTATCTTGCATGCATTGAGATGGAACGAAACCAATTTGTACAGGCACATCTTCACGCCACGCAGTGTTTAAGTGTGCGCAAAGATATCTACCCAAAAGAACACAACTTAATTATTTGTGGTATGGAAGTTAGTCATTAAGATTTAACATCTTGTTTTCAACAACATGTGTGATTGCGTTCTTGCAGCGCAAGAGATGGTTTATAGAGTCGAAAATATGCTAGCGATATTACAAGTGATAGATAACCTGACATGAAGATTAGCGTGCGCGTGATTGTTTATTAAAATAATTTAGCTGAACTTAGTAGTTAAAGTGCGTTCACGAATTAGAGCGACTGGTGGAATGTAGGGTACACCCTAAGGCGTGGCGTAGTGCTTGTGTAAACGGATGTTATGTTGTCACAGAAGGCAATTAGCATCTATATTTCAGAGCGTTTGGTGTCAATGACAAACTAGGTAAACTATATTGTTACGTGAAAGTGTACGTATGAACGTGTTGCCTCTGGCTGCCTCGCTGGCTTGAAACGCGGTTTGCTTCATGATGCAATGATATACTAAAAATTGCACTTTTGCTATAACCCATGACAACAGACCTGGATGTTTCTATGCGCTCACTGGTTGTATTGTGTCAGTTGCCTCTTCTAGGAACAGCTTTAAGTAACAGATACATACACTCATTCACTTCTGGCTCAGAGAAGCGTCTGGAAACCACGAGAACTTGACTAATTTGACCATACCAGAACCAAACTGACCAGCCATTTAGTGCATTCTTGAGCGTTGATGACATCCATTTGAGGACTTTGACCTACAGTTATGCTGCACAGCACAACACAGGGATTGGTGGGTTTACGATGGAAAACATCAAGCGTCTGTGTAGAGAAGGTCTAGCAAACGTTACTGTGGAAAAGTGGGCAAACTGCGTGAGGCACGTACGTGAGAAGGTGGAGAAGCATTACAGGACAATACACGGTGTGTTAGACAACGTTGTAGAGCAGATGGTCATTGAATTCGAAGTTGGTCCTAAATCAGAAGATTCGTCGTCGTCTGAAACTGAAAGTTCCAAGGATGAAGAGTAGAAACGGACCCTAGACGCACTCCTTCCTAGCTAGCTGACACCCCAACTGGGAAGTTTACTGTGTTGGGTTACAGTTAACAGCCTGCTAGCTATAACAATTATGTACTTAGCTTTATGCAATTAACCCTAATCCCGCCTTAGTCCCGCCTTTCTCCGCCCCCTAACTCATTAAAATACAGGAAATTGGCTCTATTAACTTCAGCTACGTCTCTGTAGCCCAACAGTGAGTGTAATTAGATCCGGCAAGTGAAGAGCTTTCGATTGATACCAATATCCGCCTGGAGGGCAACATCTTTGTCGCGCAAAATGGCCACATTCCACCAGTCTCTCTAATACGTGAACGCACTTTAGCTTGCCTTTAATGATCATCGCTCAAGCTTGTTTTCTTCCCGTCAGTGTGACAGACGCTACATCCTTGTGTAGAGATTGCTTATTCAATACTTCTCTGCTTTTAACCCTTGTATCACATTGTGTATAATGAATATATTGTAACAAAATATTATTGAAAAAGTAATCAGGCTATATATATAAACAAAACTGCAATTGATTAATTTTTGTTTATACATTAATTTTCCAACAAGATACCTTGACGTTGAGAATCCGTGTACAAAAGCGGCCAAAGAGCAATTCTAGGTTTTTGCTGTCCACACAAAGCAAAATCAAAGATTACTTCTTTCTTGCTTTTTTATAAGAAAGAAATAGAGAGATTTCAGAAAGGAAGTCCTCAAAATTTGGATATTCTGTTAGCCACAGAAGCGTAATAGCGGAAACGCAGAAGGCGGTGCAACATCGGCCAGCTATGACAGCTGTGGACAAACAGCGATTGTGCATTTCCACGTTCTCCAGAATGTAGAAAAAACAAATTTTAGAAGGAAGTTTTAGTTTTGTTTGTCTTCTGCGCTGAAAATTAGATAGTTTTTCATCAAATATTTTGCAATTTTACTTTCTTGCATTTAACAGAAAAGTGCAAACGCAAAAGTACAGAACGCGGTATAGTAACAGCCAATTTACAAAGAAATGGAAACGGCAAAATTCCTCGTTTGATAAGTAATCGATGAAAAAGAAAGTTGCTCAACGGCAAACTCTCTGTTTCTAGTGTTTAAATTTAGGAAATGTTTGGATTGCCAAATCAGATTGTTACTTTACTGTCAATGACAGAAATCGAAAATGCAGAATTGCAGAAATCGGTACAAAGGAGGCCAAGTCGCAATGCTATGTTCACGTTCTAAGCAGACTCTGTGTTATAGAACGTAAACGCCAATGATTGAACATGGGTGACGTGTCGGTATACTATAGCACGGTGAACCGAAAGCGATCCAAGAGCAACTAGCCGATGGCCAGTCGCTGATATGATGGTTTGCTGCACAGGTTCAAGTTCGCGTCCGAGTTGTTCGTGAGCGCTTGCTCATCACCACAGATCCCGTGCCACTAGCAGTTGGGTCGGGATATCGTATAGCACTCATTACTCGAGTTACTGTGGTTGTTTTGGCTGTTCGCGATTCATCTCTGCATTTTATTATTTTGCTCAGGCAATGCTTTAGAACAAGTATATTGCTACCGACTAGTATTCATACAAACTGCCTGCCCATGACCTGGTGGCCACATTTTCAACAGATCACCTCATTAAGTATAGAGCCGCGTCCACTTCATTCACTAAGTCCACTATTTCCTCTTTGGCTAGAGTAACTGGTATAGAGTTTGTTGGCCGTGCTGTTGTTAGGTCGTGAATGGCACCTATAACTTCTTTAATATCAGAAGTATTGGCCTCCAAGACGGTGGCATTTAGCCGATGACTGGCTGTCATTAGAGAATTCGTTTCTGTTGTGGGCATTGCAGCGTCTCCACATGGCAATGTCGAATTCTAGGGCCGCGCGAACAGCGTCGTCAAGTTTTTAGGATGTGCGAGAACAACACTACGACAGCTCTCTCGATCTGCCAGTCCGTCAGTAAATTGATCCCGTGCCAGTTGGTTGTGGATGGGGAGTAGGAGACAAGGATACGGCAGACGAGCCAAGTTCCGAATTGGACGCGCTAACTCCGCTATGGATTCCCCATGCTGTCGCCGTTGGGCACGAAGCTCGGTACTGTACTTTGTTACCTGGCTCTTCGGATTCATTCTGGTATCCAACGCCTTTGTCAGCTACAGGTCGCCGGCACGAGTGGCATCATCGAGGATGTCGTACATTTCCCGCGCTAATCCACTGAGACGAACGACTAGGAATTTTCGTCGGACATGTAAATTACAATCATTCAATTCGGCACATAATTCAAAGGTAGTAAACCAGTCTCGAAAACGACACTCTGTGCCACTGTACAGCTCTGGCATTACGCCCGGCCGAGTGAGTGGCGGCTCCGCAGTCTGATCTGGCGGTTGGTGATCGTCAAGATCCTCATTCTTAGGCTCGGTCATAGAGACACTTCTATCACTAGTGTAACGGTATAATAGAATATGTACTGTACAACCACGAAGTCGTCTGAACACTCTAACAACTCTTCTCCCTATGCATGCGTAGCTCTACACCACTCATTAGTACCTAGCTTTAATGGCTGGATAAAGCTTCCTAAATCATTTTGTATATACGTAGAATTACAGCTAGAAAATACGCAAAAAGCATGGCATACCGTTAGGCGTGCATCAAAGTCTAGAGGTCGAGTGCACGCACGTGGCCTAGAAGGAAGTCGCCAGTGAACACACTCACTTCATGACAGGCCAATTACTGACCCAGGCTATATCTTTATTAGAGAATTATTATTAACTCCAGGCAGAGCTGTTTTCTCTTCTCCTCCTCGTGTGATTCTTGCGCGGTTAGGTCAATGACAGCGCGAAAGAGCCTGGCTTGCGAGGCTATCTGAACAATAGCACGTGACCTACAAGCACGTGACCTATCAGCACGTGAAAGCACATCACGACTCAAAGAGTACAGCGAGAGCGAGGAAGAGCGATTCCAGACAACACTAACATTGTTTCAAAACCCTGTGGCGAAAAGGTCTGCGGCATTATGGAGGCCCCCTGCAAGAACAGCAAATACTGGAGTGGGGAACGACATGCTAGAGAGAGTCTGGTAAGTTTCGATAGCTTAGGTCGTGTTAGACGCGGTACCCTCTCAACGCACGTACTCACGCTTATCAGACATGTCTCACGATCTCACGATTTGTAGCCAATTCTCACTCTGACAATCGTTTTGCGCAGACTTGTTACCTCAGTCTTTCTGGACATGGCGGATTCCTTGAACTAGACTATATGTACTGCTCTGCTTGCTTGTATTTGGGGTATCCGGCGTTTGTTTAGTCTGTACCTGTAACGTTTGGAAGTTCGAGGCACGGTCTTAGCGCAGACAAAAGTAATGCAAGCTCATACTGTTGACCACGCCTACTTGGGATATTTTTAATGGGAGTGGTCGTTTAAGAAAGATAGTCTCACGATATATTGCGAAAAACAGTTGAGAGGTCTGGTACTGAAAGAGTTACATGTGTTTCTCAATTCGTGTTTCGTCATGTTTCATTAATTTAATTACTGACGAAAATTGTGCAAGGTAATTATTTATGATTATGCGATTTAGTGCGAACGCAAACAATCGCAATATTAAATTAATTTCTTCCTGCACACATTATTTATAGGCTAGACTTGTTATCACAAAAATGACTTTCGCACTAACAACAACGTTCCTGTAATCTTTTGATTTTGCTCATTCTTTTAGGGTGTTCGAGATCATTTGAACGTTCTCATTGTTTGCGCTTTGGAGGCCGATGTGCAGGCTGCAATAGCAGTTCTAGAAAGAGGAACGAAAAGCAAGTTTGAAAACAAATACACACATCTCACCGAACTCAGGAGGCTCAATGTCAGAGTGTGTGAAGGATGGAATTCTAGTGACATCAAGGTGGGCGTGGTCGCACAAACAGATACAGGAGGGACCGAAAGTCAAATGTTGCTTGCCAATCTCGCCAAATTCTTCACGACTACTGTAGTGGTGATGACGGGGACGTGCGCTGGCGAAGAAAACGCACATGGCCAGGTGGAGCACGGTTGTGTCTTTGTCGTCAATCGAGCGACAGTAGAAATGGGAGGTACAGTTGAGGAAGGCGGGAATCTTCAAGCTAGAGCACAATACTGTGATCTCGACAAAGGCATCCTTGCAGCAGTCAGTGAATTGGTTCAGTCGAATTCTGACATCTGGTTGAAGTATGTTCCAGAAAATGCCTTCCGTCCCAGCCCTCGTTATCTTCAACAACTCATCCTAGACCTTGTGATCAAGAGTGGGCAGGACGGTATTACCAAGAGAGACCTACTGGACAAGATGGTTGACAAGAAATTATCTGGAATGTCTACAATGAGAGGTGATACGACTCGTCTGGCGTATGACGAAATTCTGAACACAATGTTACAATCGTCATCACCTTGGGTTAGTCCATCGCCACGAGCAAAGCATAGATATTTCTTAACTGATCTAGGAGAGAGATACGCAGCAAATGAAGCTATATTTCCGCGTCGGGATAATATTGTAGCTCTTGTTGATTCCATGCTTTCCGTGCCACACAAGCACTTAAACCTGAAGGCTGAATTGAGTACTTTTAAAAAACGGGTGGCCAACAAAAATCTGAAGGCTGTGGACACGGAAGCTTACTACTTTATGAAACAAGCCATTGACAGTTTTAAAAGAAACGAAGTACCAGGCAGAGCAGTTGTCATGAAAGGCATCTGTGACTATGGCTCGAATGCAAGCAAAGGAAGCTGTTTTCATGTGTGTGCTTCTAGCACACCTGTTGCCTTTCTAAGGCACTTTCTGACTATTAAACAACATCTCTTTGGTAATTACATTTTCTTTACATTCTAATTGGTTATCAAACACGTTAATGTTGACTGTAATTAGTTAATGAAGAATCTCAAACGACTGAAATTGGACAACCAAAACGAGGTCATGTAAGGTGTTTATGTATGGTACGTATAGTGTAAACTGTTGATCACATCTGAGCTATAATTTCTGGCACTTCGTCTAAAGATTCAGATCTGTCCCTGCCTAGTTAATTGGTGATAAAGTCAATTTAAAGCTGGTGTTAAAGTATCAGTCATTTAGGATATTATTATATTGGTGTGCAGTCTTATGCGTTCTTTCTAATTTAAATATATGTTTTGATTCAGTAATTGATTAATTGGAATAACTGAAGTCGATTCGACTTTGTAGCATTAGCCGAGAAATCACTTAAGCGGTTTGAAGTGATTCAAAAATTATGAATAATTAGAAACTATGTTTTATATTTGTTGAAGTTGAAACATTAATTATTATTGAAAATTTTGATTGTCATAATTTTAATGGGAATGCAATCCGTATGCTGTATGCTACAATTTTTTTGAAATAGGATTAGCAGGTCAGACAGAATTTCGTTCTAACGCATCTGAGCGTCATTCTGATTACTTGTTATAATATGTTATAATATGGTCACTTCGAGGACATCGTTCTTATTACCCCGAGGATTATGCCAACTGCTGCTACGCAATTGTATACGAGCTTCCACAACGCCATGTTGTTCTGGTCACGTGTGTGCATTATAACTAGCCCACATGTACTTATATACCTATTATTAGCTTGTGAAAACTACCGTTTGAGATCTTATAATTAGCTGCCATTCCACTTCCACAGTGTGCTTACGGTTGCATGAACGTTGAAATGTACGACTATGTTGAACGGGGTGCTGTCCGTGAGCGTGTACTGTATGCTTCGACTGTAGAGATGCGTGGGAGTTGTTTATTGATGCAATCAATGTGGTTCCGTAAATCCGGGAGCCGCTATGTAGCTAATCAAGTGTAAAGATGGGAGTTGCTTATTGATGCAATCAATGTTGTTCCGATACCGCACTCTCTGATGCGACGATTTCTAAATGGCCGCTCATACAAAAGTATCCAAACACGTGCTATCCAAATTTCTTAAAAAATAGATCAAGACATTTTGAGAAAAATGATGTGTATGTAAGGATGGGTGTGTACTTAATCGTGCTTATCTCCTACATCACAATCTTTTTACCTAAATTGATTAATTAGAACGCAACAGTCGTGTGTGACCCTTACGGTACTGGACTTTGCTTTAGGAGATGAGCAGGATTAAGTACATATCCATCCCTACATACCTATCATTTTCTCTAAATGTCTTTTTATTTTCAGTAACCATTGTGTAAATAATTAGAAGCAGTGTAGTCTAAACAAATTTGCAACTCAGGGTCTTCCACGCAGTCGCTGAGTTAAACGCACGTGAATCACACGAGGAGGAGCAGCTTTTGCCGGAATTTCTCTGGCGTGAGAAGAGTGTGGTCGCTTTCGAGAACGTTTTAGTGACGTGAGAACCCTGGATCTAGATTCGTGGCTTGGATAAGGTTAATTCGATTAGCTAAGCCTCTTTGTATGAATGTTGAGTTGCTACACGCGGCATCGCTTTACGCATTTGCTTGTTTTGCGCGAAGTACGTAGTTGACATCGTTCGCTTCTAGTACGTATATAGACGGCTCAGCCATGTAATATTCTGCAGTATCACGACTCCTTTCCAGCATTAAGTTTTGACAACAGTACACTGCCGATTATAGGACTACCAATCTAGATCTACAACGCGGTAGTTTGAAAAACTAATTTATTGTTAGTGTATTTAGCACTCAGTGTCCGTGCGTTGAAACAAGTTGTACAACACATGCAACTACGAGTCAACTCTACATTTCCCGAACATGGTACGTCCACTGCAATGTTTTTTCCCACGCGTAGATGTTTCGAGTTTACCGTGAGGAGAGCCAATATCGTACAAAAGAGCTGCTTTCTAAATCGAAAGTACTGTCACACGCTAATTCATTATAGATAGACTGCGTTAGCAATACTCACGCCAATCTGATGATGACGTCGACTACTTTCTCGTCTGGAGATGTCACCAAACAATATGCCACTGCTTTGATGAAACGTTGAGTCAAACAGGGCCTGCAGGTCTCACACCATTTTCCCCACAGACTTTAGCTGTAAGGGTAGACGCACAAGAGTGGTGAACTCTGCTACGTCGGTTTCAATTCGCGCAAACCTGTAGGTGAGTTCAGTAGAAAGAAATGTTACCGGAGAGTGTAGGTTCATCGGATCAGTCCCATGTACACCATTCCTGGGCTCATTATTCGAAAGCACTTTGTCCATCAACAGCTTCACTGGATTTTGTGTTCAAGCGCTTGCCGCGATGTATGAAACGCAGTTACTTCGTCACAATGACATTCTCGAAAGCGACCAGGCTCTTCTCGCGCTTGAACAATATCGGCAAAAGCTCCACCTCTTCATGTGATTCGCGTGCGTTTAGCTCAGCGACTGCGAGGATTAGCCTGGCTTGCGATGCTACGGTCTAACTTCGTTAGCTGCTCGTATCTCATTAATGGGATATCAAATCATCTGCTCGTTATTGAAACCAGCTTTTTGTGCGATGATGATAGCAACGGTATTACATACGCGTTTCCTATAACAGCGGTAAGGTATCAGCGTAGAAACGATTTGTAATCTTTTTTATCGACCGACCAGGGTTAGCAAAGCGTACATGACATGATACAACTAATAAAAACTCTTCGTACCTTCTCACGTTGGTTCTATAGGTAAGTATCAGTTGCATTGTGGTAAGTGTGCAGAATCACAAAACCTAGTGATTTTTACACACTGAACGAATTGCTTAATTTGGAATTTGGGTCAACGTGTAGCTCTTAGAGTGGACATTTTTTTCAGGGTTTGTATTAAACAAAAATTCCGCAAAACGTACACCATAGGTCGGTGTAGTAAACACCTCTTCCACGGGAGCCATGCCTCCCAATCGTCAGTTTATGGTCACTGTAAAGAAATAGGTCTTCGTGAAAACAAGCTACAAGTGGACAAATACGAGAAGCTCGATTAGACGACAGCACAAAAGCTATATTTGCGCGAAAACGTCCTGGGTACACGAGGCTAGACTTGACGTGCATTTCTTCTGACCCCTTCATCATGACACCGTTCCTACGCAGCTCTACGCTAAATTGCTATAGCTTACTAAAATTTCTTTGCTGTTATCTCTCTTAGCATTATACTTAAAACTGGTAATAAATAATTTCAAAATTCCATATTATTAATATTTAATCAAACAGCATTATATTATCATATTTTAGAGACTTGAACGTAATCAGATAGTTAGTCATTTTGCGTCTCAATGCACTGAAAGATAATTCATAAATGGCGTTCCTGTCTTGGGGCTACAGTTTTCGGAGATATCAAACTTTTCTGAACTGATCGTTTATAACCAGTAGCATCTAAGAACTGCAGAGACCACTGATCAATATCAAGTGAACTTTACCTGTCTGGAACCTGTCATTCTTTCTCCAGTCGGTAACGATATTTCTCAAACGAACGAGTTTGCTTGTACAGAGAATATAGTAATGCCTCTATAACTTCCTATTTCATCATAGTAATAGAATATGTGGAAGGAAGGAGGTGAGGGGTTGTACAAAAAGCGTAACGTGAAACCATGATGGTTTGAAGAGAAAACCAAAACAACTGCTACTTCAGAGCTCTGTGTATACTGCTGTTATTTATGTTACCGACAATAATTTGCTGAATATTTGGACTTTTGATGCTATGCATCCGCTTCCTTGAGACTTTACAGTCGCTACTGTGATCTTTTTACACAAATAGTGTGGATTCCAAAGCAATTACAAACGTATTTTACTTTTGCATTAAAACAACTACTTTTGACTGTACCGTCATGTGAAACAATCTTCCAGGATGTGACCAATAGTAAAAGAGGCTTGAGATAGACTTCTGTCTTCTGTAAATCTCTACATTTCGGGGATAATGTGAATGATCTGAGAGATGCCTCTTCTCGATACACCATATTCAGAAAGCGGACTACGTATGAAATTCGTTGAAATCTTGATGAAACTGACCCCGGGGAAATCCTGTTGGTCATTAGAGTGCTGAAAACTTCAGTGGGATAGTTTACTATGTAGATCGATCTTTTACATTGTCTAGATTTTGAAGTCCTTGTAAGTGCACTGTCTCTGGAAGTAGAAAATGCGAGCGATCATTGACTTTGACCACTGAAGTATTAATAGGAGTGTAACAGACAATACAGTATGTACAGTACAAGCACGAAGTCGTCTGAACACTATCAACTGTACTGGCTACGCATGCATGCATATCTCTACATCATTTTGCTACACTGTCTTTCTGGAAGCAGTACTTGTCTCGATTTTACTTATACAATTTAGGTCATTGTCTTTTGCCCAGAATGGTAGACGGCGTGTTCGAGAAATCTCTGCCTGTTTTTTTCTTGTTGACTCCGTTGAAGGTCTGCAGTCATTGTTTGGTGTCAGCGGTCCGTGAGGTGTTGCGGCAAGAATTTTTGTGTCACTCGACGTCTGTCTGTTGGTAACCTGTGTCTCCGTAATCTCCTTCGCTGATTTCGAAGGGTGTACGAAAGGAGCAGCCATCTCTTGTGGTCTGTTTTGGGTTGGCTGTGTTGAGGTTTATTTCTCTTTCTTTCCTCGTTGGACGGCCACCAATCCCTGGGGTCGTCATTGTAGAGCTCCATCGTTGAATCGGTACTACGTTCCCTGTCAATAATATAGTCTGCGGCCGATTCATTCGTCTGTCGTTCATCTGTGGTGTCACACTCCCACTTCTTGCTGGGCGACAACTCTGTTGGTGCGTTGTTTGTGTCTTTCGTGGCTTGCGGTTAACATAACTTTAAACGGTCAAAATGAACGACCTGCCCTTTTCTTCCGCTTTCCGACTGGATCCTATATATCACATCAGACAAAACCTTGACTACCGCGTATGGCCTTTGCCACGGTTTATGTAGCTTGGACTTTTGTCCCTGCTTGACATGTCGCACGTGTAACCACGCTTTGTCTTCAACTCTGTACTTGGACCCATACACCCGCTTGTCATTGTGATAATTCTGTCTT
Source organism: Corticium candelabrum (assembly GCF_963422355.1). Taxonomy (NCBI): domain Eukaryota; kingdom Metazoa; phylum Porifera; class Homoscleromorpha; order Homosclerophorida; family Plakinidae; genus Corticium; species Corticium candelabrum. The sequence goes on from NC_085090.1 coordinate 3,095,670, forward strand.
CGTTGCTGGGATGCCGTCATCTGTCTTACTGTCTGGTATGCTGCCTGGAGGTTCGCCCGTAACTCTGAGGCATACTCGGAGCAGGAGCACAAAATGTAAGGAGGACATCCAAACCTGAGGTCGACTGGGAGTATGATCTCCTTGCCTGTTAGTAAAAACTGAGGTGTGTATTCTGTTGTTTCTTGGACACTCGATCTCCACGAATATTACATGTTGTAAGTGAATATTTCAATCCGCCTTGTCGTTGTGACATAGGTACTCAAAATGGCTTGCAACGTGCGGTTGAACCGTTCGATAAACCCGTTCGACTGAGGGTGGTATGTGGTAGTCCGGTTGTTCTTTGTCCCTAGGAGAGCACACAGTTCTTTGAACAACGCTTTTTCAAAATGCCTGCTTTAGGCATTGCGTATGTATGTCGGCGCGCCAAATCTGCATATGAACTCTTGGAACACTTTTTTACCACGGTGCTTGCTTTTTGGTGAGGGATTGCAAATGCTTCTATCTACTTGGAAAAGTAATTGTCAATAACCAAAATCTACCGTTTTGGGTTGTCGTTGGAAGCGGTCCCATGATACTGAGTGCCCGTTGCATAGGGTATTCGCAACGATTCTTACAAAGAGGCGTCCTTGGTGTGGTACCCTGTAGTTTCGGTGGGCACACTGGATAGAATAACGGCACCATTCTTTTACTTCCCGACGTAAGCTTGGCCAGTAGAACCGCTGACGCACTCGTTGTAAAGTTTTCCTCTGCATTAAGTGGCCCGCCCGTAGGATCGTCATAACACAAATGATGTTATTCTTTATGCTCTTCGGCACCACTATTTGTCGACGTACGTTACTATCGTAATTTTTCCATTGTTGATACAAAATTTCATCTCGCACATTTAGCCAGTACCATTGCTCCCAAACGGTACGAAGCTTTTTTGTTAGGCCAGATATTTCTTTCAACTCCGTACGCTTTCCAAGAAAATCCATTCTAATGTCAGTTTAGTTTGGTTACCTGTAGCTTGGCTCTCTTGTATAGTATTCTATAGTCTTGGTCCATCCATCCTTTCGGAAATCTGTTCTTTTCTTACTCTTGTCTACAACGGCACCAGCAGCTAGTCACCATGGCAAATGCTGGAGCCGATGGAGTGCGAGATAGCGCGTCTTCGTTGCTGTCTTGTTTTTCCGGTCTGTCGTGCAATTCTATATCATATTCAGAAGCTCTAGGCATCTCGCAACCTGTTCTTTGGGGTTCGTAAGTCAGCGAAGCCATTTGAAGCGTGGTGATCCGTAGGTACTACCACTTGGCGTCCATACAAATAAATAGTGGTGAAAGTGCTTCAAGAAATATACTAAGGTGAGCAACTTTTTACTCGTCACGGAATACCGTTTATCGGCTCTAGTTAATGTTCGAATTCCCAACGTTATAAATTGTTCGTCATTCGCACTTTCTTGCGACAAGACGCTGCCAATAGTGGATTCATTGGCGTCTGTATCCAGAATAAGGGGTCGGTCAACTATAAATTAGACCAGGAAAATGGCAGACGTGAGCTTTCTCTTGAGCGTTCTAAATGCATTGTCTTCGGTCTCGTCGCATGGAAATTTGATATTCTCTTCTTTAAAGCGTCGTAGTGGCGGCCAAAGCTAAGAAAACCCTTTGATAAACTTCCGATAGTAAGTCATTAACTCCATAAATCTACGCGACTCTTCTAAACAAATTAGGGCTGGCCGAGTTTTGAGATACTCTAGTTTTGTCAGATCTTGTCGGATCTTGTTCGATTCCATCTTGACTGATGACGTGACATAAATACGAAACACTGGGTTGTAGTGTATTGCACTTGGAAAACTTAACCTTTCGTCCAGACTTTCGAAACTGTTTGAACACTTCTCTCAGTCGATATAACTGTTCTTCAAATGGGTTGCTAAGCACAATTGTATCGTCAAGGTATATAAAGAAAATTGACCAATGTAAGCCAGCCAACGTTGACGCCATCAATCTCTGAAAGGTCACGGGAGCGTTGCATTGCCCGAGAGGGATGGCGTTAAATTCGTATAAGCTTTGTGTCGTAGGGAATGCCTTCTTGTGTCGTTCAGCAGGGTCTGATGTTGCTCTGGAACAAGGGTGATAAGCGACTTAGTTACCAGCACGTCTCCCCACCCAATGAGCGTTCGAGTAGCTGACCATATAGTCAGCGTTCCTGGTTTAAAACATAGTGTAAGGTATCAGTATCAGGGACAGTCACATGGCAAGCATGCTATAATTATATAATTTTGAGAGCGGGCAATAACTACGGTATGTGTGCAATAACTAAACAATGCAGGCTCTTGGCTTATACGGATATAATTGCACCATCTACGATAGAGCTCATTGGATAGGTTCCACGTGTCGGTAACTAAATCCAAAGTAGATAGGTATCATAAGCTTCCGAGTGCATCATCACTTTCGTCAATGTCCAGGAGTGTGTACGCGTCCTTCTGTGTTACCGCATTCATTCGTCGGTAATCGATGCAAAATCGGGTAGATCCATCCCGTTTGCTTACGAGAACTAACGGTGTAGCCTAGGCGCTGTGAAACTACGAAGTACGGTGGCTTTTGTTTGAATGTTTAGGCGTTCAGGTGTGCGTTGATTGTTTTGGAGGCGATTTATTGTCATCTAGATTAGAAGGAGGCTTGACAATTTTTGTCTAGATGGTTTTGCCTTGCTGTTCGGGGGCCAACTTTAGAACCTCGTGTGCATTTAGCTCTACCGCTAGAAGGCAATTTGTTTTCTCCATGCCGTTGCATTCATATTGTGCTTTTCACTTTGCATGAGCAGAACCATATTCGTTGCTCGTGAGAGTAACAATTGGTTGCATGAAATACGAGTTTCCTCGACTCCTGTCAGCTTTTGTGATACAGAAGGACAGCCTGATGGTAGCAGGAGTACTTAAACTTTTGAGCTTTGCCATATGCATACCCGTACTCATTCTTCCTTGCATTTCAGTCACTAAACGTTGTACAAGCACTCTGACAAGTTCTACAACGTTGAACAAGTATATTTACTCTTTATCTGTAGCTGAACAATTTTTCGTCGGGAAGATAATGTCAAACACCAAAATGGGTCGTTGTTGTGATATCTTACTAAAGCATTGCAAGTAACTCAGCGTGAGCTTTTACATTTGATAACAGCTACACAGTCAAGACAATCAGTCGTTTCCTCAGATGTATTCCGCTTTGGCTTTATCCTAGAACTTTTGGAAGATAGCCTACGTGGTTGTTCCGTGCAATGGACACTTATTTGGCAATCGTATAGAAAATCAAACAAATTTTTTACAATTTTTGTAAAAATGGTGGCAGAATTTGCTAAAGACGACATCCGAATGAACGACTACAAATACTTCTCTTGTCTGTTGCACTTCATGTTGTTGTTTTAGCCTTTTGAGAAGTACTTGTATCTAGTAAGAAATACAAGCAAATGCAGAGGGAGTTTTTGTCGTCAAAATGTAATTATAACAATACCAAACAAATATATCTACAAATGTTTAGCAGTCGGTAGCTATATATTATGTATTTGCCAGTCATAAAAAGATGAGAATTGAAAATTACAATAACAACCAAATGATAAATAAGAAAATTTATCAAATTTATATTATATTTAACAATTATTTATGTTGTCTTGTAGTGGTGAAGGTATCTCGCAGATTAGATACCCTCAATATGTCTATGTTTTGTGGGCGGAGCAAGGACCTTGAGAAAATTGAGGCAAGGCTATGTTGCGATGAAGAACACAGACATGACTCTTCTCGTAAACTATTGGTATCACCTTGTGTCTCAGTTTGTATCAAATAATTGCATATTGACGCGATTTCTTGTAGTTTGTGTCAGGACCAGGAGGAGTAGGAAAAACTCGTCTCACTGCCAAATTTGCAGAAGAAAAGAAATCTTTCTACCAAGGTGGAGTATATCTTTTTAATGCCCAATCAACGTCAGCGTTTCGTCAATCACTAGAAACGAATGTACGTTCAGTATGACAATGTTACTGTAAACATTTATTGCAATCGTTGAAAATGTGATATAGATTGTTGAATCTGAAATATGTGGGACAAGCTTAAAGTCGGATTTATTATCTCAATACAATTTCTTTGTACACCAGCTGCAGAAGGAAAAAGAAAATGTGTTATTCTTGTACGACAGTTGTGACAAGTTGGAGATTATTGAAAAGCTCTTGCGAAGAGAAGATGAGCAAATTCATGTTATCGTCACAACAAGACAGCGTGACGGTCACGACTTCTTAGATCACAGCCCTCACAAAGTGTTGCACCTTGATGTATTAGGAACCGACGATGCTGTCCAAACTCTACTGCCATGGAAAGGAAATGGTCAAACAATTGCAGTCTTGACGGCGAGTGCAAAGAAAAATCAAGCGCAAAAGTTTTAGTTGAACGTCCGGAAATCGGTCGCCTGCCGTTGGCTATTCGTCACGCTGGAACGTATCTAAGAGAGACGAAGATCAGTTGTGAGGAATACGGTGACTTGCTTGCTAAAAGAAAAGAGAAACTACAAACAATAGGAAACGATATGAACGAGATTCTTAAATATAACGGTTTGCAGCATCTCGCAGTCGCACTCGAAGAGGAAGGAATTGCGAATGTGAGAGACTTTCGTAATTTTGACTTATCGCAACTTCAAACGTCATCTTTCATAAAATCTCACGAAATCGAACAGCTCATCACAATAAAGGAGAAACTAAATGCAGCAACGGCTATGGCGTGGGACTTGGATATTGAAGAAATAATGAAGAATGCAGATGAAACGAGTAGCACGATACTTCAAATGGCATCTCTGCTTGACGGAAAATTGATTGCTAAGGATTTGCTGTTGCGTATGATTTTCGACCAAGATGGCAACGTCTCTGATAATAATAGATATCTAAATCAATCCATTTCTCGTTTGTCAAGATTTTGTCTCGTAAACGATGACGGCGGTTTCAGCATGCACGGTTTGGTGCAACAGAGTGTGGTGGAAGCAATGATGAGAAAAGGAACATTCTCTCATCAACTGCGTGCTCTTTGCAATTGTCTCACCAGTTCGTTGCCTCAATCAGTTGACCAAGTTCGTAGAAGATTGAATGACAAGCAAATGATTGATTTAGCTTCTCACGTTTATGTAGCTTCTTTTCATGTTTTGCGGTCTGGGCAACTGGACGAGGAGGGTTGGTTGCTATTGCAAATATCCTGCTGGATGGCAATAGAGTATGAGCATTTAAAGGAAGCGGATCATCTCTGTCAAAGTAGACTGGATTTAGTAAAGAGAGTTTCACAGCAGTGCCACATGGAAAGCGAAGAGCTCTTTCAATGTTAGGTACCTAACTTTTTACTGCATTTTATTGCAATGCAGTTTTAAATATTTTTTTAATTTGTAGCATTGATAGATATGGGTAAAGTTTATATACAATTGGCCAATCCTCAGGAAGCTGTCAGGATTTTTGAGGAAGCGTTGGACCTGAGTAAGAGATGTGGTACTCAACTAGATCCAACATGTTCTTTTGAAGGTGAGTATACATGCACATGTCTTATCGTACCAGTCCAACTTGATTTGATAAAATATAGAGTTTAGACTTATTTCACAGCAAAGGCATATAATATCTTTACAATCTCTATCATGTATCTTAATTACTAAGTAATACCAAATATTATTTAATTTTTATTAAAAATTTATCTATGATATTTGTTGGATTAACGCCTATATTTCGGCACGAATATTATGGTAAAGTGCGATCCCATAACAGTTGTTGATTTAATTGTTAACATTATCATTTGTTTCAGAAAACATTTCAAACAGGGCCATTAGCAATTTTTCTCTTTATTAAAACATTTCTTGAAATATAAATTTATATTCAGTGACACATTCGATTTTCCATTTTATAATTGTTTGTCGATTACTCAGACCTAAACCTCGTCCTCATCATTCCAAAGGAGAAACGATCTTTTGATGTTTCTTTCATATTGTCCTGTTGCCTAATTATCAAATACCGCTGAACTGAAAAACCTATATATTTTATAGAGATTGTAGCGTTCTTGCCTACACATTTGGGTGGGAGAGCATGTATATAGTTAATAACTGATTAATTATGTTGCGTTGCAATAATTGGTCAATCTGAGTTGCGTTACCAAATGTGGCCATACCTAATTTGAATCTTTCCGGTATTTGGCTGAACCGGCGTTTGGTTTGAGAGAACTAGTCCCATGGGTTATATAGTAGTCAGTCTGAAGGAGAGAGTTTGTGTGCAGGTTATAATAGAAGTCGTCGTCATTTTGTGCACTCGTTCCGGTGTCGACCGCTTGTGTCTTCTCGCTGTACCTATATCGTCGCTACTCGTTGTCTAGCTGGTGACACTGCTGAGTGTTTTCACGATGTAAATTTATTGTTGCTATCTTCGACTGACTATCAAGGCAAGCTACGAACGATCATTTCATGGCCATTCCGTTGAGGTGAGATCTTGTCGCGAACAGTTGTCGAAATGGTGCGTACGAGCAACGTTGCAGTTACTGATTTTCACTTACCAATGCCGGTGGTGACGAGCACTTATTCACTTGTTCTGCTAGTAAGTGGGCTAGTCAGTAAGAAGCTAGACGCATCGACGTCATGCGATTGTCAAAACATAAAGCGATCTGCATGTCTCTTGCAATTTTTCTCTTTGTGTGGGCTTAGCAAGTTGTCGTGCGAGTTGACGGTGATCTCTCTAACTATGCCTGTTGCAAAGGTGCTTTCTGGTTTTGGGAATGTCAGTTTTATATGTACAATACTCCTTTCTAAATCTGATTGTTCCATTGCTCAGGTCACTCTCAGTTTTGTGTTTGACGTGATTCCGGTGACGAACCAGACAAACAAAGCAATAGTAGATAGATGCTCGCCTCGCTGTAAGAAACTAGCAGAGTCCTAGTACGTCGGCAAACATCCCAGGGTCTAGGTTCTCACTGGACAATCCTACTAACAGGTCTAACACGTTCGTACTCGTCTCCTCAGGCTTCGGTAAGTGAAACTCTATAACTGCAAAGGGCGGGCGCACACACCATTTTGATGACAGTTTGCGACAAGATCTGATCTCAACGGTAGGGACATGAAATGATCTTTCTTAGCTTGCTTATACTCGTAATAGTATCGATGATTTCATCCAGTAAACACCCAGCAGCAGCCACTATGCGCGAGAAGTCGTAATATCATTTTTTCTCTTCATTACATTTACTGGGTCTTTAGTTCGCTAGAATTCTGTCGTGCGGCAACATTGCAACATGAAAGGAACGACACCAGACCGTTTTGCAGTCTTAATGTTGATGGATTTATTTGTGGTTTTTCCAGAACATAAAAGTTTATTATTTTTTAATATTTCACCTATTTGTAAGACATTTTATTATGATTAATATTACGATTTTATAGCTCAGTTACAATTGGCTTTTTGCTACTGCTCGTTACGACAGTACGAACTATCTGAGCAGCTCTATCTGCAACTTCTCAACGTTGCTGAAGATGAAGTATTACTACAGTCATACATCTCTTGCGGTACAGTTGGCTTTAATGAACGTTGATTTTGATAATAGTTTTACGAATGCGTTTGAAGTTTTGAGCATGTTGAAATGTTTTTTCTGCTATCTAGCTATTTTTTTATCGCAAGCCACTATATACTTAGTTTGCAATTTCTAGCTTTCACATTTTGCTATATACGATAAAATGCAATTTTTGCATGATGACTCTACATTTTAAAATTGCTATGGCTTCTCATGTGTAGGGCTTCTCTCGAGTAGTAAAAGTGTTTACCGACATAATGCTTGACACTTGCTAGCCACTGTGCCGCTACATCATGTTTGAATACATTTGCAGTTATTCTAGACCAACTGCAGACGTATACGATGTATAATAAATGATGAATTCAACTGCCGACGTGTATCACAATTTCTTTCATTTACGAAATTATTACAACATGAAATGTTGGAGTTGTAATTGAAAGGCCTTCAGCGCAAATGTAATACTACAGTGAAACTTGCTTGTTTAAACTGTATTGTGTAATGTGTTTCTCCGTGTATACACAATTACCAATAAGAAAAATTTATATCAATGTTTTTATACAGATAGACTATCTAATTGAGTAATAAGAATGTAAAAATAACTTAAATTTTGAGTCAGTTTTTATATGTATGTTTGGTTGCTTATTGTATTTGCATTGTTTAGTTCTCAACAATCTTGCATTAATGTACAAAAAATGGGGAAAGATGTCTGCTGCAATAGAGAACTTTGAAAAGAGTTTAACTTTGAAGAGAAATCAGTCAGATGTCAACGAGTTGGCGATATCCATCAGTACGTATAGTTATATGAGACTTTGATTTTATTGCTGTCGTTCGAGTTAATTCATTTGTTCTCCAGCTATCACAAATCTTGCATTCTGTTATCAAACGAGTGGACAACTAGACCGAGCTCTCGTGTTGTATGAAGAAGCGTTCACAATCAGAACAAAAGTCTTACCGTCTTTTCATCCGTCATTAGCTTTGGGTAGGTTTTGATATTTCATAATGTATTTTTAAAGAAACACGTCTAATTAGAAGGAAGGTATTGGTTTTGTATTTATCAGATGAAATACATTCGTTTACTCTACCATTAATTCTGTTATTCTATTTATACAAACGTTTTATTATTTCATTTGATTTATTGGTTTCTTTGTGCTATTTCATTTATAAAACTGTCTTATCAGTTATGTAAAAATAAACAATTCTATGCAAAATATACAAAGGATTTACGTAGACTCTGTCTTTTTCCGTTAGAAACCATTTTTATTTTGTGTGTTTCCATTGCAGTAATGAGACGTCTTTCTTCCTGCTACCTTCAGCAAGGACGGGTGGATCGTGCGATGCTGTTGGCCATGGATGCTTTAGATGTAGCGTCATCATCGTTGCCCAGCAAACATCCCGACTTGGGATGGTGTACGGACAAGAAACAGATTCTCTATTTGTTACAATAAATTGCTGAATTCCATCATGTATAGATTTGAACTCAGCTGCTTCATGTCATCGCAATTCAAGATCGTTTGATGAAGCTATTCGATTGTATAAAAGAGCGGCAGATATTTTCAGTCATCACCTGCGTACAGAGGCCGCCTCACTATCTGTCGGTATGTTTCACTTATTTCTCTGCGGGTATTTGTTATGGATGAAGGAAATGAGGAGAGATAACCTCATAGTGTCGTTGTTTGCTTTAGTGAATCATAACCTCGCTGTGCTGTATAATAAATTTGGACAAAATGACAAAGCGGTGGAACTCATAACAGAAAGTATAAAAATCCAGAAAGAAACCCTACCTGAAAACCATCCGAGCATTGCTCATTGTTAGTATTTGTTACTGTTGGTTTAAATTAAGTCTTGTTTTGTTTGTTATCGATATAGCGTGATGATGTGTATTTGTGTAGCTCTGGTAAAGCTTGGCGGCTTTCTGTTTCACAGGAAAGATTTCGATGAGGCCGTTGTGCATCTTAAGTCAGGTCTGTCTATTCTACGGGAAGAACTACCAAGTAGTTCGTTCACAGCCGATGGTACGAATGTCTTGCATTGGCGTTGCTACTTGTATTTGTGTCTCAATCACACATTCATCATCGTGTTGACTGCAGGTCTGTATTATCTTGCACGCATTGCGATGGAACGAAACCAATTGCCAGATGCACTGCGACACGCCACTCAGTGTTTGCACTTGAGGCAAGATATTTATCCACAACAACACAAGAAAATTTTTGGTGGTATGAGAGTTAGTCATTAACATAACATCTTCTCGTTTCAACATGTGTGATTGGTTTTCTGCAGCACAAGAGTTGGGTCATAAAATCGAAGGTAAACTAGCAACATTACAAGTGGTTGCAAAGAAAGAGAAATAACATCAATGATACAATGGATACAACCGTGCAAAACATGATATTTTAGAGCGCATTGTTGTTTAGCTAAATACTTTAGTTTAACGTAGTAGTTAGCTTGCCGTTAATAGTCATCATTTAACTTTCTGTCTACCCGTCAAAGCGACATACGCTACATCTTTGTGTAGCGATTACTTATTAAGTTCATTGCTGCATTCGCTCTATTTTTAACACAGCAACATGTATCACATTGTTTATATTGAATATAATATAACAAAAATTTTATCGATGTGCCTTTGTTGCTCTTAAGCCGTGTCTACACTATGCCAGAATGGATCGCTATCCGATCGGGATAGCGAGCGTCAACACTTCATTTGGAAAACGCTACAACCTTCGCTTTTTCTGATATCACGTTACTAATGACCGATAGCTACGTGTGGCATTTTTGCTTGTGGAAACCGTTGAAAGAGGGACGTAATGTAAGCGACAACAAAGACGAGTAAAAATTGCTAGATGCTGCGACTACACACGTAGCGTACGTTTAGGTAACGCGTACTATTTCAACCGATCGCAATGGAATCACGATCGAAACCACCTCGCAATGTGTAATGGAGTTATCGTGATCAGATTGCGATCAGATCGCCATCCAGTTGCCAGTGTGGACAGTCGTTAAGAAAAAGCTGTGCAAACTATAAATTATTGATTTTTATGTCATCAGTTTTGAATCAATGCATATTTTTGGAAATCTTTTCATTATGGCCTTTCATAACATTGGTTGTGTCGTTATGTGAATTCCTTGCGTAAATTAAATTGTATGTTACTGAGTGTGACGTTACTATTACTACACATTTGTCTTCTCTCGAGGTTTTCAAATGTATCATCTAATTGTAGCCTAGTTAATTAGCGACTATGCGCTATAACTCTAGTTCGAAAGTAGCATTCTGTAATGCGTTGAATCTTATCAGCGGGTCATACTCATTTTTACGTCTTGCTGCTTGATCACGTCTATTTGCTGTAATATAACCCTAGTGCGCAGCCGGCTATGAAATGCTCAAAAGAATTTTAAGAGATTTAGTTTCTATATGTCTGCTACAGCATAACTGTTTGATGTTACAAACCGTCTATTAATAAAGCGATATATAGACAATGATGACGATGTCCAAAAAGAGATAAATATGAACAAAAGTTAATTGTTTCAATCAATAGATACAGGGTTGGTATCTTGCACATATATATATATATATATATATATATATATATATATATATATATATATATAACATTCGTTTTCTGTCGCTGATTATGAGAAGCAGTAGATATCACAGTGGAAGTATGTTTTCTTTATAATAATTGAAGAAAATTATGTCATGTCATACCTCGCTATTAACTGTGGCTTAAATCTAAAACCCTGCAAAATTTCCGAATGTTTACATTCTGCACATGCACTCTCTAACCAATTGAGCTACCGCAACACACACACACACACACACACACACACACACACACACACACACACACACACACACACACACGCGCGCGCACACACACACACAGACAGACATGGACAAACATACACACACACGCACACGCACACAGAAACGCACGCAATTTCACGTGCACATACACAGGCATATTCGCGCACAGGCGTTGAACTGACAATATATAATATTCTTACATCGTTAACGCACTGCACATATTGTACCAAGACATTCTTTGCCATCTTAAACATACTTCAATGTGCAATCGTGGAACGCAAATCGAAATCGCTGAGTGCAACAGGAACACATTCGATATTTATGGTATACTTATTAATATTTCATTGTTAATATTAATTTTTATATATTATACCGTAAGTCTGTTTGTTTCAAATCCGGCTATTATCGCTCTACAGCAACCTGAATGTGGAATAGTTATTAAACTCTGCATTGCAAAGATTGCCAAAGTTTTTCGTAGGCAACTGCTATTTGCATAAGAGCTGATTAATTTGAATTCAAGTATTTTGAGCTGTAATTACAACATAGACATCTCTGAAATGAACTGTGGTATAAAATGCTTAAAACTTAAAATTACCATCTTATTTATCCAAAGCAACCACCAAATATAATGAAGTGTAAAGGTAAATGCGGTATAAAACAAAGAGGGTGTACAATTGATTCAAGTAAAATCGGTTTGAATCATTCATCTGCTGGTTTAGTCGCTGCGACACAAGCACACCATGCTCAGACAATGAGCTTGTGTATAAGAAGAAACTTGCGTAAACGTACGCATAAAATGCAATTGTAAGAATAACAATGGATCGCGAAGACTACGTACAAGACAAAAAATCCGAGAATGTGCATTGCCTTTGCGAAATTTCACATCTCAATTCACGCCTTCTAATGTACATACAATATAGCTATGTTTACGTATAAGCGTAATTAAAGTGAAGTTAATTATTAGGTGCGGCTACTTTACTTGCTGGAACTTGAACGTAGAACAAACATGTTATCTAAAAATAGTTGGTAACAGGTATATTCCTTTGAGATTTTAGCAGATCATATATAAGAGATCCACATTAAAGCAAAACTGTCAAGATTTGTGCACATGCCACTGCATTCGTAGGCATGGTACACTTTAAGTAAACCAACTTCAAAAATAGCAAAACAGCAAATTGTTTCCTTACGACGAAAGGCATTTTTGCATGAAACACTCTTTTTGACGAAGGAATATATAGCTTTTATTGTTTAGCGACCACGGTCTCATAACTGGAGGTATCTACGAGTTGATTACGCGAGGTTTTAGAATAAACGTTTGTCAAGTATAGTATAAAATTGTCTATAAAAAGGATAAATTTTTCATGATGTCAAGTATTTTACTATGATAGTCATAAATATAAGGAATGCAAATTTAAAATAATGGCATTATGAAAGAGAATTTTATGACACACTTTTTATGACACAAGTGGTTGCAAAAAAAGAAGTAACATCAATAATATAATGGATACAACCATACAAAACATCATATTGTAGAGTGCATTGTTGTTTAGCAAAAGAATTACTTAGTTTAACTTATTAGTTAGCTTGCCGTTAATGATCATCATTCAATCTTGTTGTCTACTCGTCAATGCGACATACGCTACATCCTTGTGCAGCGGTTACTTGTTAACTTCTTTTTTGCTTTCGCTCTATTTTAACACAGCAATATGTATCACATTGTTTATATTGATTACAATGTAACAAAAATTTTATCGATGTGCCTTTGTTGCTGTAAAACCCTGTCTACACTAAGTCAGCATGGATCACTATCCGATCGGGATAGCGAGCGTCAACACTGAATTTTGAAAACGCTACAACTACTGCCGTTTTCTGATATCACGTTACTAATGACCGATGTGTACGTTTTGCTTTTTTGCTTTTGGAAACCGTTCAAAGAGGGACGTACGTTAAACGACAACAAAGACGAGTGAAGATTGCTAGATGTTGCAACTACACACGTAGCATACGTACAAGTGACGCCTACTATTTATAACTTGATTCAAATAGAATCACGATCGAAACCACTTCGCAATGTGTAATGGAATTTATAGTGATCGCATTGCGATGCGATTGCGATCCAGTTGCCAGTGTGGACAGAGGTTAAGAAAAAGCTGGGTAACGTATAGATTATTTGATTTTTATGTCATTACTTTTGAATCTCTGAATCTTAGCAAACCCTTTCCTTTAGGTCCTTTCATAGCATGTGTTGTGTCGTTATGTGGAATCCATGCGTAAATTGAATTAATCATTACTGAGTGTGACGTTGCTATTGCTACACATTAGTCCTCTCTCGAAGTTTTCAAATGTATCATTTAATTGCAGCTCAAAAAATTAAAGATTATGCGCTATAACTCTGTTGCGACTGCAATATAGTGTACTGCACTAAATCTTATCAGCCGGTCTTACTCATTTTTTACGTCTTGCTGCTTGCTCAAGGTCTAGTAGCTGTAATATGACTTAGGTGCGCAGCCGGCTACAATATTAAAATTCTTTAATTAAATATATTTCTATATTTCTGCTAAACCACAATTTATTAATATTACAAATCGCTTATTACTATAGCGATATATAGGGTATGACATTTCTGTCGAAAAGAGATAAATACAAAAAAAATTAATTGTGACAATTAATAGATTAAATATTGATATTTTACAAAAACTATAATGACGAGTTAGATCTCCAATTCTATGATAAAAGGTATATATATATATTTATTTATTTATTTTTTTATTTTTTTATTTATTTAGTTATTTATTTATTTACAAATCGTTTTGATTATAAGAAGCGGTAGATATCACCGTGGTAGAAAGTTTTCTTTATCATTATTTAAGAATATTATGCCGTGCCATACCTAGTCATTAACTGTGGCTTAACCCTGACACCCTGCAAAATTAACGAATGTTGTCATTCTCAAAATGTGGTCTCTGACTAATTGATTTACTACAATACACACACACACACACTCACACACACACACACTTACACACACACACACACACACACACACACACACACACACACACACACACGCACACACACACACGCACACACGCACACACACACACACACACACACACACACACACACACACACACTCACACACACACGCACAGGCGCACACACGCACAAAGACGCACACGGACGCACACATATGTGCACAAAAACACACTCACACACACACACACACACACACACACACGCACACACACACACGCACACACACACACACACACACACACACACACACGCACAAGCGCACACAAGCACACACGCACACGTACACACGCACAAAGAACGCACACACACGCACATACATGTGCACACAAACACACTCACACACACATACACACACAGAGACACACACGCACACACACACACGCGCGCGCGCGCACACAGACACACACACACACACACACACACACACACACACACACACACACACGCATACACACACACACACACGCACGCATACACACACACACACGCACACACACACACACACACACACACACACACACAGACACACACACACGCACACACAGACACACAGACACACACACACACACACACAAACACACGCACGCACACACACACACACACACGCACACACACACACACAGACACACACACACACACACACACACACACACACACACACACACACACACACACACACATGCACATTTGCGCGAACGCGCGGCACAGACAATATATAATATACTTAATTCGTTAACGCAATGCAGATATTGTACTAAGTCATTCTTTGCTATCCTAATCATACTTCTATGTGCATTTGTGGAACGCAAATCGAAATACCTGATTGCAACAAGAACACATTCGATATTTGTGATATATTTATCAATGCTTCCTTGTCAATAATACTTTTTTGTATATTATTCCCGTAAGTCTGTTTGCTTTAATTCAGGTTATCTTCGCTCTACTGCAACTAGACGGTGAAAATAGTTATTGGACTGTGCATGCACAAGGATTGGCTAAGTGTTTTATAACAACAGCTAATTTACCACGATATTTATAAATCTAAGGAAAGCTAATTTCCATTAAAGTATTACATTTCTTTAAAATAATCTACTATATAAAGCTCAAATTGTCTGTCTGTCTGTCTGTGCGTGTGTGTGTGTTCGCGTTTGGCGGCCACGTCTTTTGTCCGTTCGCAACCGAAATCGGCACGAACACTCGGCACGCACAGAGGAAGGTTTGCGTAAAAGAATTTATAAAAATTATGCACCGGGTTCCCTCTGGAGGGGCCGACCCCCGTTTAAAATTTCTCGATGACGCAAACGCTACACATTCCGGTTCATTCGAACACACGCCCGCACCAGTCCTGTGTAGACTGTATGCATCGTCGTCCTTCGCAAAGCTTCGAGCGATCGAATATCTGTTGCCGACGAGACTTACTCTTCTAGCGCTTTCGTTTCTCTCCAAATTCTGATTGCATTTGCACCGAATCCAACCTACACGTTTTCTGCATCAAGCGCTACACGGGGAGTGTGTCGATTTCCTTCGAAACAAGCGCGAAGAACAAGATTCGAATTCATTCAGCATATCTGGGACCTCGCAACAAAGATCGCACGTGACGTGTCCTACCTTGCCCGTACGAAAGACGGGCCATGGATACTAGTAGCATTATAAAAAAGAAATTTATGACAAATAGCATTATAAAATAGAATTTTATGACAAACCTTTTATATTAAACACTAGTATCCATGGCCCGTCCTTCGTACGGGCAAGATACTGTAGTGTAAAGGTAGGTCTGTGGATACGTCACGTGCAATCTTTGTTGCGAGGTCCCTGATATGCTGAATAAATTCGAATCTTGTTCTTCGCGCTTGTTTCGAACGAAATCGACACACTCCCCGTGTAGCGCTTGCTGCAGAAAACGTGTAGGTTTGATTCGGTGCAAATGCAATCAGAATTTGGAGAGAAACGAAAGCGCTAGAAGAGGTGTTGCTGTAAAACGCAGACTGCAGACTACGCAGACTGCAGACTACGGAATGGGGACTTTGGCGGTTTCAAAGGCATGCGCACATTCTTCTAGACATACCTTCACGTGCTGATGTTTCCAGCCTTGCCTCATGACATCGTCATGTTTAGTGAAACAGCACGGCTGAGTCTCTTCGAAGCTGCTTCTATCTCCATCTGTGCGAGCACGTACGTCGTCTTGATCTACGTCGATTGCATACGCGACAACTAGATAGTGAAACCAGGCGACCGTTTTAGTGTTTCTCCATCAGAGTCTGTTTGTAACATGTTTCTGTTCATATATTGTGTGGTGAAGCGACAGTTGGAAGCAGGAGTTTAAGAATTGACGATAGGGCAGTCTACTTGAAAGAAAGGCGGTGACTTGTTGTCTCTGTCATATTTATCTTTGTGCTTCCGTCTTCGGTCTTTAGATGCTAGGAGGTAGAGCAGGTACTTGATTTCGACCAACATATGTTGCAGCCCATCGCAGTCGATTTGAGGAGATATATGCATGGATTCAGATAGCTAGGCTCTTTATGCAGTATCAGACAATGAAGCTGCGTTGCCAGGACAGTGAGAAGATCACGGAACTTGCTGACAAGATGCAAAGTTCTTTTGCCTTGGAGACGATCACATGCATCTGAGGTAGACTAAACCTAACATTTTGACTGGTTATATATCTAGATATGATATATAGGTAGATATAGCTTGGCCATGCAGGTAGAGTAAGCACGTACATCCCATTGCAATAACTAACAATGATGATGATACAATGATAATTGGTTTGACATTTGCTGTATTCAATACTAACCGAAGGTACACAACTGCGTAAGTCATGCTTCAGTAAATATAGATGCACAGATAATGTTGTATTAATGGAGTTTGATTTTTTCATACAACTTCCACAGTTTGATCAACTCTGTCTAACTTTGACCTTGCTGGTTATTCGTGTGGGCTCATGTCTTGTTCTGCAATTTATTGATGTACTGCTGCAGATGGCAGTTGCTAATTGAGCTGACTCGTGTGCCTTCTAATCTTCCTAGGGCCAGGAGTTGATTTCATACAACTTGTAGCTCATCTGGGCAATACAGCTAGGCAGCAAGATCACAATTAAGTGGGTAAAACAACAAGTCACACACCAAAGCACAATTACTATTAATTGGAGCACTTTCTACACTTGAATGTGGCTGGATCAGGTGTGGAATGTTTAAACTCATATGATATCTAGCTTGGATTGAAGAACAGAGGGAACACTGAGATTCTCCATTAAAGGAAGCCACCCGTTAACATTTATCCATTGCTTGCATTCAACAAAAAACAAGAACTTCAATCTTCAAGATGTTGAAATATCAGAGGAAGATCGTAAACGATTTCTTGCAAGCCACAAAGAGCTCCTTAAAGTTATCTTGGGTGTTGACATGTAGCTTAATAAAAAACTGCTAAAAGATTTAGTTAGAAATATATTTTGTTTTCAATTGTTGGGGAGACTCATTAATCATAGGATCATTTTAGCATAAACAAACAGCTAAGAACAGTTCAGGACATGCTACAATACAATTTTGTCAATTTTTGCTTGCTGTTATCAAAAGAACTGTTTACATAATAAGTGCTAGCCTAATTAATTAATACCATTCAAACACACACTTTCCTGTACTAGTGTTATACTAGTTAAAAGGATTAAAAAACAGTTCCAAACACTGGTTAGAATTTATACACATGAACATGTACGCGAGTACAAATACATTCCCACACCTAATGAGGCCGCCAGTACTTTGCATGTTGACAATGCGCTTCCCACACCATTCTTACATTGAAGAACCAAGTTGCAGCCATTTCCATGATCTTCACTGTCCTACTCATTTTAGTGCAGCTTTATTGTCTGATACTGCGCACTAGAGAGCCTATCTGAATCCATACATATATCTCCTTTAATCGACTGCGATGCGCTGCAACATACGTTGGTCGAAAACAAGTACTTGCTTTATCTCCTCTATAGCATCTAAAGACCGAAGGCGGAAGCACAACGTAAATATGACAGAGACAACACGTCACCGCCTTTCTTTCAAGTAGACTGCCCAGCGTCCATTCTTCAACTCGTGCTTCCAACTATCGCTTGACCACACACAATATAAACAGAAACATTTTACAAACACACTCTCTTGGAGAAACACTAGGCTGTCTATTGCGTTGGTCGCCTGGTTTCACTATCTTATTGTCACACATGTGATCGACGTAGATCAAGACGACGTACGTGCTCGCACAGATGGAGATAGAAGCAGCCTCGAAGAGACTCAGCCGTGCTGTTTCACTGAACATGACGATGTCATGAGGCAAGGCTGGAAACTCAGCACGTGAAGGTATGTCTAGAGGAATGTCCGCATGCCTTTGAAACCGCCAAAGTCTTCGTTCTGTAGTCTGCAAGTCCCCATTCCGTAGTCTGCAGTCTGCAGTCTGCGTAGTCTGCAGTCTACGTTTTACAGCAACCCCTAGAAGAGTAATATATATAGATATTCGATCGCTCGAAGCCTTGCGAAGGACGACGATGCATACAGTCTACACAAGACTGGTGCGGGCGTGTGTTCGAATGAACCGGAATGTGTAGCGTTTGCGTCATCGAGAAATTTTACGCGGGCGTCGACCCCTCAAGAGGGAACCTGGTGCATAATTTTAAAAATTCTTTTACGCAAACCTTTCCCTGTACGTGCCGAGTGTGCGTGCCGATTTCGGTTGCGAACGGACAAAAGACGTGGCCGCCAAACGCGAACACACACACACACACACACACACACACACACACACACACACACACACACACACACACACACACACAGACAGACAGACAGTTTGAGCTTTATATAGTAGATGTTTATTGTAGTGATTTTGATTCGTTAAAGGACGAGAACTCGCTAGAACTGTGCGTCAGCAGCATACTAAGGAATGCATGCAATGGGTAAATGTTTTCGTTGGATGACTTATACAATTACAGTCTCCTAATAAGAGCAACCAAATAATAAATCTAATTTATGTGTATACAATTATACATGTTACCTGTAGCAGTCGTTGTTTGCTCCATTTTCTTCAAATTGTATAAATTATGATTATGTAATGAAAACTACCTTCTTGATGACATCGCTCTCATTACAGTAAAACTGAGAAGTGCATGGCTACAATTTCAAGCTGGCCTTTCAATGGAAAAGCAGGCAGTAAAGTTTGAAATTGCTTTCTGTGGCTAGTATATTGTAGACAAATACTGTCATTTAGCAAACGCGCTGTCGCAGATCAGAACAGACAAATAGAATGTTCCGCTATTATAATTTTACTATGTAATAATAATCTAATGTAATTTCTTTATTTTTATATGTTTATCAAGTTAGCCATAACTATATAAATTTTGCTGTTGCAAACTTGTGATACAAATAAGTAACACACAAACTAAAATTTAAACCAGCCAACGTTTGGTTTTTTATAGCAACGACTCTGATACGATAAATTATTAGACAAAGCCATGATAGGCCGATAACCGAATATTCTATATTTATATCTCCTGCTTAATCACTGCTACTTCACACATATTTGGCTAGTAGCGTTTGGCAGTCATATTATTAAACATGTTTACATTGACAGTTAACCATTTCCTTCAATTCTTGGGATGCAATTTATTTTCTGGAAACTTACACTTCACTGAGAGTAGATATTAGTGTCTAGCAATATGTTTTTAAGCTAACTAGTTAACATAAAAAACTGTTTTCAATAGTCCAAAGAGAAATAAATTATCAATCATATGGTTCTATTTGAGTAGATGCAGTTACCTTCCTTAATAACTTTGAGTATACAAATTTCAAATTTATGAAAATGTATATTTAGTTACAAAGCCCATAAATGTTTGATTATTGCTCAAATTATTATTATCGCATTTTTACGTAAATATCGTTAGTAATTTACTAGTCGTATATATATATATTAATAAAAACAGAAAAGATTATTTATTAATGAAAAGTTTAAAATTTAAAATAAATAATATTAGATAAATAATTTAATTTATAATACCCTGAAGCTTATTGGTGATCTTAACACGATCATCAGTTCGTTGAAGGATGAACCAAATATGAGTGAAATCAGTTACCTGGTATACTCTGCTGCTTCGCTAGTGTCCAAAAGGCGGGGCTTAAAGACGACAAAGTCAACCAATTCTCAAACACCGACATGGAGACGAAGGCTGGATATGGAGATTCTCACACTTCGACGTGCGATCTCACTGTTGCTGGAGGTTAGAAAGGGTTCATCGGGCATTCGTATGTTACATGAACTCCGACGTCTT
Source organism: Corticium candelabrum (assembly GCF_963422355.1). NCBI lineage: Eukaryota > Metazoa > Porifera > Homoscleromorpha > Homosclerophorida > Plakinidae > Corticium > Corticium candelabrum. Next base: position 3,116,335 of record NC_085090.1, read on the forward strand.
CGGCATCGGTTGGGCATTTCCTGTTCGGAGAGTTGTGAGGTCTCTATCAATCGATTGAAAATAGAACTTAAGTCCAAGGTCGAGCGGACCAGGAGGCTGGAGAAGAATCGTAAGAGACTTCGCCAGAATGGTTTGTTTCAACGAGATGCTGGACGGTTTTACAGAGAGCTGGATAAGCAGACTATCCAGGTCACTTTCCCGCCATCCGAGTCTGAGATCGAACAGTATTGGGGTGGTATCCTAGAAACTGAGGTAGATCACAATGAGTCTGCCTTCTGGCTGAGACGTCAAACCGATGGCGAGACGCACCGGGAAGATGAGCAGCAGTGGTTACCTATCTCAGACAATGAGGTCACATCGTGTCTCAAAAGGATGGGGAACTGGAAGTCTCCTGGTCCAGACAAGGTTTATAGTTTCTGTGTCAAGCGTATCACGTGTCTTCACACTGATCTCACTCGTAACTACAACCTGCTGGTTCAGAATCCAGACTCTGTACCCGACTGGTTGTCTCAAGGAATAACTACTCTGATTCCTAAGAATGACAAGACTGACCAGGCCAAAAATTACCGGCCTATTACGTGTCTGTCTGTCTCCTATAAGACCCTCACCTCAGTCATCAGGCAGAGGATTGCAGGGCATTTGGATCAGAGAAACCTCATGGCTCCGGAGCAGAAGGGTTGTCGACAGGGATCTTTTGGTGCAAAGGATCAGCTGTTGATCAACAAGCTGCTCACCGAAGACTGTAGGACCAGGCACAAGAGCTTCAGCATGGCTTGGCTGGACTACCAGAAAGCCTATGACAGCGTGCCACAAAGTTGGTTGCTCCAATGCCTTCAGCTGCATAAGATCAGTCCAGTCTTGTGCGGGTTCCTTTCACGTGTGATGAAGAGTTGGAGGACATCGATGGTGCTTTCTTGCGGGAACAGTACGATCAAAACAAGGCTTATGCAGATCAGGAGGGGTATTTTCCAAGGTGACTCACTTTCTCCACTTCTCTTCTGTATGGCTCTCAATCCTCTGAGCAAGGAGCTGTACAGAACCGGTTACGGCTACCGGATGACCACTGGGCATGGTGAGACTGCCAAACGTCAGCTTATCAGTCGTCTACTTTACATGGATGATCTGAAGCTGTATGGCAGAAACTCTGGTCAGTTGGACGGGTTGTTGCACACGGTTCGTACCTTCTCTGATGACATCCAGATGAAGTTTGGTCTGGAGAAATGTGCTGTTGCACACTTTGTCAACGGCAGGCTATCTGGACCCAACTCTGGAGTGACGGTAGGAAAAACGGACACCATCAACTGTCTGGAACCGGGTCAAGTCTACAAGTACTTGGGTGTAGATGAGAGTAACGGTATTCAGCACAGCATGATGCGGGAGAGACTCCGTCGTGAGTACTTGCGCAGAGTGAAGGTGGTTCTCCGGACTGAGTTGTATGGTCGGAACAAGATTCTAGCCATCAATGGGTTTGCACTACCGGTTCTCACTTACGGTTTTGGCGTCATTCATTGGGGGTGCACGGACCTGCAGCAGCTCGATCGACGAACCAGAAAGCTCCTCTCTATGCACGGTGTCCACCATCCTGCTGCAGACGTTGACCGACTGTACGCTCCTTGCAGTGATGGGGGTAAGGGGTTACAACAGATTGAGTCGACATATCAATCTTGTATTGTGAGGCTGAACTGTTACCTTGCTGACAGTTCTGATCCTTTCATGCAGATGATACGGGAGTGTGACTCTGGAAAATCTTCACACTCGATCAAGCACATGGCTTGTCGGTTTACTGCACAGCTGTGGAGGAGTCTTGCTTCGGACGACAAGTCGCAGAGCTTACACAGGAATGCATCCATCTCGGTTGAAGGTGGCTTCGAGCAAGCACCTGAAACAGATGCGAGACATTACCGTACGTGTTGCAGTTCTCTTCGTGTGCGGTCCTGGAGCGGGAAGCCTATGCACGGGCAGTATCGTCATCTCACTGAGCAACCGCCTGTGGACATGAAAGAGACCTACGGATGACTAAAGGCAGCGAATCTTCCTGCTGCAACTGAGGGACTGGTTGTTGCTGCTCAAGACCAAGCTCTTCGGACTCGGTACTATGAGCGCAAGATTCTACATCGAGATGTCAGTCCTACTTGCCGCATGTGCAGTGTAGGCCTGAAAACATTGTGGCAGGCTGTAGTGCTTTGGCACCGACGGACTACACTGATCGACACAATCAGGTGGCATCCATCATTCTCTGGGACGTTTGTCACCATTTTGGGGTTCCGGTGGAGAGCAGATGGTACCGGCATCATCCTGATAGGCGTGTGGAGACGGATGACATTACTATGATGTGGGATACCACCATCCCCACTGCCAGGAAGATCAAAGCCAATCGTCCAGACATCTGTCTCAGAAATAGGAAGACAAACACTTGTCTTCTTATTGATATCAGCTGTCCTGCTGATGGCAACATTGGCAAGAAACATGCTGAGAAGTTGGCGAAGTACAGCGACTTGCGAGTGGAGATAAGCCGCATGTGGCATTGTCGAACACTGGTTGTTCCGGTGGTTTTTGGAGCTTTGGGCACAGTGCACGCAGGTATTGCACGGTGGCTGGACATTATTCCAGGTCATCACAACCTGCAGCACTTACAGAAAACAGTGCTTCTGGGATCTACTCGGATCCTTCGTAAAGTCATGTCTTCTTTCTAGACAGCCGTGATGGTCTAAGTACTTCTGAAGCAGGGTTTGCTTCCGGTGCTTGTAATAGACCTTACAAACCAGACTGATCTGGTTGAGCACGACACGCATTAAAATATAAAGTTTAGAAATTAGCACTTAATATAAAATATGCTTCATAATGTAGTGACTTTATTGCTTTTTGATAGGTCTGTACATATAATATAACATTTT